>NW_023606435.1:0-80001 GCF_013339745.2 Dermacentor silvarum
CTGCGCTATTCCATAAATCTTTAAGTTTTCCCATTTGTTTATGTTACCTTGTGATTTTGTTCATCTGTAGTTAAAATCCAGTCCCCGTCGCTAACGGCCATTTGTTCAACGTTTATGCAACGACGCCATTCTCCAGGTAACGGTGAGTAAAGGCTGGCAACATAACGGTGCGTAGGAAAGGTTAGGGGGACAGTGTACGTGCAGGTACGTGTCTGTGCAGAGTACGCGGGACCGGAAAAAAATAAAAAATAAATGGCGGAAATTCTGGATATGCCACGCTGGCTTTCTGCGATAGGGCTCAAAGACTGAAATTGCTGTCAGCATTTTGCTTATCTTTCATAAACACTGGCTTTACGGTGCAGTAGGCCATGTTTCATAACTAACTTTGAGCGGATTTTATTTTGTTAATTCTTTGTTCCTGAAAACAAAAAGTTTCAGAAAGAAGCCGACACTATCTTTGAGACCAGCGGGAGCATTAGGAAGTTGAACATGTTTCGTAAACGTGCATTGTGTCAGGAATAAAAATGCTTGTTTTTTTCCCGCGCAGCATCCTCAGGGATGGGCTGAAATGCAAAGTATATAAAAAGTGTGACTTTACTGGCAACGTGTAAATTCTCGTTGCGTCACTTCGAATCTTTGTAAATAGAACGTGTAATACAATAGAAGAATATATATTCATACAGCATAAAAAGGGATCACTAGAATGTGGGCGCTCTAGAGGCCGCAGAAATAGTAGTCAAAACAACAGTTGAGCTTTCATGCGCTAGCAAAGCGTAAAACTTCATTGTAGCTGTACCGGTGCGAGCGCGCGCAATTAAAGCCTTACGCAAGCGCAGTAGCGATTAGCGAAGCGGGCCTACACGGTGCTAATGCTACGTTCAAGCAAAGCGAATGTGTAGTTTCACACAAGACGGTCCGCTGCGCATTGCGAGTAAGTGGCGACACGAAATCGACCGTAACTTGAAACTCTCTACACGCATGCAGTTGAGTTGCTTGCGTATGCGGGAAAGTGGTTAAGAAATGCCATTTGCCCGTGAAGGTGACGCCTCAGAGAAACGAACAAATGGTTGCTGTAAAGCGGCGCCGAAGAATGTTGGACGCCACGGCCCGGCCTTTCTTCAATTAAGGCCGGGCTCGATCGCGAAGGTTCCAGCTTAACTGTATATTGAAACTATGTGGCTTTTGCATCCCAAAGGATACAACCTGGTGACGAGAGGAAGAGGAGGTTATCTGGATTAACTTCGGTCACGTGGAGTGCTTTAATGAGTCCCCAAATTTAGTTGCATGAGCGCTTTTGCATTACGCCTCACTTCAAGGTTTCACTCAATATTTTGTGTAAATATGTCATTTAAAATCACAAATAAAAATAAAATAAAAACAAACAGGTTCAAAAACGTCGCACTTACAAAAACAATGAGCTAGCTTAAAACCAATTAAAATAAATTAAAATGACATTCTAAACAGCCCAACGTATCGATTTCTGCTGAAAAATATCACGGATTACTTGGCCAACCGAGTTCCCGAAAGCGGACGAGAGCAGGAACCTAAAAGAAATTTCTGAGATAGGTAGAAATATTCGTATAGAAGAGGAGATAGTAAAAATATTTAAGACAGTTCATGAAACCGTGCGCAAAGTAAACGCAGACTTAAAGACCAAAATTAAATATGTTAAATAGCGGGAAGAAATTAATGAAGAATAGTGAATTCCTGTACTTTTATGTGATAGATAAGAAAAAGAACCAACTGGGTAAAAATAAATGTTATCATTTCACCTTTTTGCCTCTTGATATCTGGCAACATCACTAGACGCAGTGGTGAACTCACAAAAAGGAATTGTGAATCGAAACATATTGAAGAGAAGATAGTTATTATACTAACGAGAACTAATAAGAAAAGCGTACTTATTTCTCATGGAAACATTCACAGATATATGGCAATTTTACCTGTTGATATACTAAAAACAGTGAAGCCGTATTAGTGAGTTCTTACACACTACGGCAGTACTAGGGGGCTGTTTTCTAGCTATATATACTGATAATCATCATCATCATCATCAGCCTATATTTATGTAATAAGCAGGTAATTGAGAAATATGTGGAGAACGACCAGCATCTCTATATGGTTAGCACAAATTAGGAAAATTCGTTTGATTCAGTGGAGATACGGGAAGGATAGGCGAATGTCTTAGCAAATGCCTGTAAAAATTGCACAGGTACCATTATTCTCCCCATGAAAAGCGGAAACATGCAGATGCGAAAGCAGTCAGGCAAGGAGACACCATATCTCCAATGCTAATAACTGCATGGTAAGAACTGTTCAAATTCTTAGACTGTGAAGAATCAGGAGTAAACATCAACGGGGAACATCTCAGCAACTTCCTCTTTGAAGATGACATTGTCGTGTTCAGCCATGCTGGAGATGACTTTCAACAAATGATTGAGGACCTTAGCCAATAGAATGGAAGCGTAGGGTTGTTAGGGTGGGGCTTTATCGACGATAATTTCGCCCCCTCTGCGGGTTAGGAACTCTTCTTGCATACTATTCTCTGCCCGAAATTCGCCCGATAATATATATTTTATGTGCCAGAATTTCCAATAATAATAAAGCTTATGTGGGAGACACTACTTCGAGTACCTCCCGACTGCTTGAAATGAACATATTTCGCTCTGCTGGAAGCACGCGTAGTTTTACAGTGAGGCTTTAGTGAGAACTAAAGTACAAAAACTGCGTCCTGTATTTAAGACTTTCCATTTGGTGCAAGGCGATGTTGGTGCTTTAACAAGCTGAGATGGAGTACGTATTCTGCTCTTCAAGGTGTCATTTTTGTAAGAAACACAAGGGAAAAAATTGCATCGTTTGAAAGAAAAAAACGCTTTATTCTGTTCCGGAGGGTAGAACATTGTAATTTATCACATATACTCACATACATCACACATACACAACAAGGTGCCGCGCAGGACTAACAGCACAAGAACTTCACGCTGTGCTTTTCTACTCAACTTCATTTTGTCCTTCTTCCTCCACTGTCATTAATACTGCCAGATCACGTTCCACTGCCTCGTCAAAATGTCTCCACCAAGCCGCTTAGAACTCTCATCGCCTTGACGCGTCCTCCCATGCGGCTCATCAAGACATGGGTCTGAGCGTAACACGCTGCACCATCGGCAGAAACGCGTGGCACCCGTCCGCACTCGTTCCCGGCTTGCCCTGCCGTCGTCGTGTGCCTTCGAGAAGAGCAACAGGAAGACCGTATGCCTGGGAAGGAAGCCACAGTCGCACTGGCCAGTCGATCCACATTCGAGGCGCCGATATCATGTGAAGGTCGACTTCAAAGAAACGGCGGCCATGCTTCCACACTTGATACTTCCAGTGGCGCGATCTGCAAAAGACCTTTGCGAAATGCTGGCGAAATATGAATTGGTTTGACTCTACGACATAAGGAGATGGTATGGATTTTATGAGATAGATAATTGTTAGAAATTTCCGGCAGAACCAATGTCACGCAAAAAGAGACGTTAATGCGATATGTCGCGGGTTTGTTTCCGCGCCCAGCACCAAATTAATTTTAAAGGTTGAATGCGGCACGTACCCTGTGTTACAAGTTGGCTTCAAGAGGTTCCTTGAAAAGAACGAAGATAGACAGAAATATATTTATTCCTTGTGCACCTCAATATCTGTCATCAAGGCGCAGCCTTAACTTTTCAAGGCACGACGTAAATATGTAGCAAAAACACTTTTTTCTTCTGCGCTATCTTAGTAGGCTTTAGTTTGTATGTGAGTGTGTATGCTTGCTCATGTACGCACGCGTGAGTTCTTGCGGGCGACCACTGCATTTAGTTGAGGCGCCGTGTGGTTGATCGCGCATCGCCTTCTTTATTTCTTGCAGGTGTGTTTCTTGCGTTTGGTTTCTTTTTCTTTCTTTCCTTTTTTTTCTAACGACGACTGAGTAGCAGAACGAGTAAAAAAAAAAAAACGAAGAAAACAGAAATCTGTGGAGTCATTGTGGTTGGCCGGATTCTGACATCAGACCGGCTCTCTTTCATTTTGCCCGTCGTCAATGCTGCATACAATACTACTTCGTCCCTCCGTCTCCGGACCGCTGTGGCCACAATACGAGGAGAGAGAAGACAAGGTACCGAATAACGCCGAAGGGCCCGGCCATACTGGAGAAACAAGGCGAGCGCTAGCCTGCAAGCGCTGCTTGTTTCATCGTCCAGATTGAAGTTACACGCCTGGCGAGAAATTTGTTGCCCGGCGGATTTCTTTTACGGCCTATACTTTGCTGCGCTCCAATCGCCAACTGCGCCTTGCAAGAAAGGCGCCGCGGACCGTTCAATGTGCACTTTCTCCGTCTTGTTTCTTCTGTGGGGGAGCTCTTAGAAGTTAACATTGTCCCAACCTGGCGCCTCTTTTCCCATTTGGAGCGTAGCCAATAGCCTGTAACCGGCGCACGTTTGAGCTGGCTTCGGGTTTGAGTCATGCCGTCAGTGCGAAAGGCGTCCACCCTCAACTTTCCAAGCAAAAAGCCCCCTCCAACCTTTCGCCACAGCCAATCATCGCAAAAGCTTCCTCAGGATTGCGTTGTATTCCCGCCGTTGCCGCTGAACTTACGGACTTTTTTAAACAAACATTTAAGTAAAGGCTCGCGCGGGAACTGCAGTGCATACTACAACTTTGCACATTATAATATGAAGGCTCCCCTCTCGACACTGCCGGTTATTGCAGACCACGAGAATAATTTACCTGCCATAGTCCACACTGATACTAGCAACATTGGCCGCCTTCCTTCAGGTTAGTTGAAACGGGAATGAGACGCCTGGTATGTATTCCAGCCACCGGCGATGGGACCCCTGAAGCAGTGTTATCAAGATTCATAACTTAGGTACTTGACGGTGATCTAGGCTGTGAAAATGTTTAGAGCGTATCTTTATGTCAAGAACTTCCCTATTGTTAAAGACAATGTTGGCCACCGAAGCTGTTCCCGGCATCAATACGGGAACTAACATTGTTGAAATGCTTCCGGGCTGCAGAATTAAGCGTCTCTTTCCTCCTTTACAATCACCATATATATATATATATATATATATAGGAAACGCGACTTCTTCCGTCGCACGAAAGGCCGTGGGGAGACGGGAGGGAGGGATGGAGGGGAGGCGGCGTTTAGCTGCGGCACCAAATGCGTATTTATATAAAAACGTTGCGAGGCGAGAAGGTGGTAAAGACTTCTGACTCTGCTCGACGAGTTTCCCGTTCTGATCTCGTCGAAAACCTACGAGCCGCCCTAGGGAGCCTACATGCAACACCGTTTTGAAAACAGCGCTTGCATGTAGGCTCCCTAAGCCGCCCAAATAGGCCCTGGCAACAGTCACCAACGCCGCGCGCGTTCGGTGCGAACGCGAGGCAAAACGGCGACGGCGTCGACATCAGTTCTACGCGTTGCTGGTGCTGCTTCATGTCCAAGTCTATACAGCTGATAAAACTACTATCCTTGTTGCTATGGCAATTGCTATGGCAATTGATGCTTCGCCTTTCGGGTGAAACTGCGACATTTTTTCCGGTAACCTTGGTCCGCACAAAACAATTGCTGATACGTTTACAATCCACCACGGATTATATTTAAGTTAAGCGCTGGACTTATTAACACAAGCGTCGCGGTCCTATATAACTGTGACTTCTCTTCTGCTAGATTACGTTCATGCCACTGCAGCGAGATGTAGAAACATTATTTGAAAATTGATTCCGCGAAATAAACACTGACACCCTGAGATAATGAATATTTGAACAACCTTGATTTTGCTTGAACAAACAGTTATTTAGATCGCTGCTATTGCGTGTCTCCTAAACCGGGTCATGTTGTCGCGTCCGAATATCGTTGTCAAGTCTGTGTTGACTTAAATAGAAAGCTATGCGAAACATGTAATTAAACATGCCCAGTAGGCTAATTGTCTTTATCCTGTCGGCAGTATTGCAGCGAGAAAAGAAGGAAACTTCGAGCTCCATTTTGTGAGTCCAGAAAAGTTGTCGCAGTTTCACCTGAAAGGCGAAGCATCAATTGCGATAGCAAATTTGTAGAGAGCTATACGGAGTAATGATATTAGCTTTATCAGCTGTATAAACTTGGACATGCAGCAGCACCGGCAACAAGCAGAACTGTTGCAGACGCCGTCGGCGTTTTGCCCGCGTTCGCTCAAAATGCGTGCGGCGTTGGTGACTGTTGCCGGAGCCTCTGATATAAATAGGCACTTGGTGCCGCAGCTAAACGTCGCCTCCCTTCCCTCCCCCTCCCCCACGGCCTCTCGCGCGTCGGAAGAAGGAGCGTTTGCTCTACATATATGGTGATTGTAAAGGAGGAAAGAGACGCCTACTTCTGCAGCCCTTAAGGGAGCACGGCGCGAACGCGCGTTTGTTCTCCGCTGTGCGTTCACTCCCCGTGAAAGCGCGCGCCCCTCGCGCCCTTTCACTCGCACATACAGCGTTCGGCGCGCGGCGACGATTTCATCTCCATTGACGTCATACAGAACCTCACGGCGACGGCGACGGCGACGGCGACGGCAGAAATCTGCTTTTGAGTGTCCATATAATTGCTATCGCAATAATAATAGCAAGTCTTAACGTTACAATAAAACAAGCAGAACTGTTGCAGACGCCGTCGGCGTTTTGCCCGCGTTCGCTCAAAATGCGTGCGGCGTTGGTGACTGCTGCCGGAGCCTCTGATATAAATAGGCACTTGGTGCCGCAGCTAAACGTCGCCTCCCTTCCCTCCCCCTCCCCCACGGCCTCTCGCGCGTCGGAAGAAGGAGCGTTTGCTCTACATATATGGTGATTGTAAAGGAGGAAAGAGACGCCTACTTCTGCAGCCCTTAAGGGAGCACGGCGCGAACGCGCGTTTGTTCTCCGCTGTGCGTTCACTACCCGTGAAAGCGCGCGCCCCTCGCGCCATTTCACTCGCACATAAAGCGTTCGGCGATTGGCGCTGAGCCGTGCTCCCTCAAGGGCTGCAGAAGATAGCGCCAACCTTTCCCTTTCCCTCAAGAACCACTTATCATCACTTATCATCGGCGACGATTTCATCTCCATTGACGTCATACGGAACCTCACGGCGACGGCGACGGCGACGGCAGAAGTCTGCTTTTGAGTGTCCATATAATTGCTATCGCAATAATTTTTGCATACCCATAGACTAGGTCTAGCATTTGTTGCCCTGTTCTTGAAATTTTACTTGCAACAAAACTACCATTTTATTTCCATTTTTCGTTTTCTTTTTTTCATATTAGCTGTTACTTATTCTTATTTACTTATTTTGTCATTCTCTATACTGTCATTAAAATCAAACTTTTATATCTCCCTCTATATTTTTGATATTTTTGTTTGATTTCTTCTGTCTGCTCACTTTTGTACTATCTTTGCATTCTGGTATGCATATCTATGAATATATTGTCTCTACGCTACTTTCTCGCAATACCTTACTTCTGAAGACCAGTTCTTCGTCATCCTCCTATGCGCGTACGTGCTATAGATTAACTTCATCATTATCATCATGCTAAGAGGTGCCATCGGTAGCAGCGGTCAGCAGCACCTTTGTTCGTCGCCATTTCTTTCCGCTGGAGTCGATCCCCTCACGACATCAGCACTGAGATTGGATGCGGTCAATCCTCCAAGAGCAGCTCTGGCTACTAACCCCAGCAGGCGTCCTTCTTCAACCTCTTCACGGGTTGACCCCAAACCTGGCTCCAGAAAACCCCCTACCCTTCTCCGCGAAGGCATGCGACATCCGCAGGGCAAGTCGGGAACGAATGCTGACTCGGGCCCGAGGCCACGGGATAGAGCCGACCATAACCTCCACGAAGAAGGGGAAGGACAAGCCTGCCGAAAAGGAAGCCGCTCCGCCTTACACCAGACATGCCAAGAGGCAGCCGGCTGCTGCCGACGGTAGGAGTGGAATTCGACAAGGGGCACTCACGTCCATTGAAGCGGGTAGACAAGACTTTAAGGACGCGCCTTCACCGAAATTGAGGACCAGATCGGTGAAGACTGTAGTGTACGGCAGTACCACGAGATGGCAGCACTGCATCCTCGGCTAGATAAGCGTTCAATAAACGCGGTCGGGCACTTGCCCGCCCGGAGAGTTACCTGCTGTGTCACTCGCCCGCTCTACATGGTGTCAGAAGTGGGATCGGAACCATCGCGTCTCGGCTGATCCCGTACTTGCGGCTTTGACACACACGCTCTGGCCCCGCCACTCTCCGTCGAGGAAGTCACCTTTCCTTCGCCATGGCTACCTGTACAGGCTCTACCGGAACGCTCGCTTCTTCGTCGGCCGCTGCGTCTCTACATGGCATGGCCCAGCTGCGTCCACCACCGGCGTTTGACTTTGACAACCCCAGCTCCTGGCCCACATGGCTTCTGCAGTACGAGGACTACTCGTTCGCCACTGGACTTTACGCCGCTCCGACGGAGGTCCAGGTGCGCTCTATGCTCTACTGCATGGGCCCACAAGCCAGGGTAGTCCTCGCGTCCACCACGCTGGGAGACGCGGACCTGAAGGACGTCGTCGCCGTAAAGAAGGCTTAGTTTGTCCCCCGCAGAGAAAAATAACCGAAAAAGAAAGTGGGGGAAAGCCCGCACCACCCGAAGGTATAACGGGCATAAAAACTAATAAAACATAAATGAAAAGAAGGCGTTCAACGACCACTTCGTCCACCCGCCGAATGAGCTGTACGAGTCTGCTCGCTTTCACCGCCGTACGCAGCAGCCGGGTGAGTCGGCCGACGCATTCTACACTGCGCTTCGGACGATGGTCAAGTGTTGCAACTATTCCTCGCCCGACATCGAAGAGCGTCTTGTCTGAGACCGTTTCCTAGTGGGCTTGCTTGACCGCAAGCTCTCGGACCAGCTTTGTCGGAACCCGAGATTGACGTTGCATGAAGCGCTCACGCACGTTCGCCAGCACGAAGACGCCGATAACGAACGCAAGGCTCGTGACTCGGCTGATTCATTGACGCTCGCCATCGACGCCGCTCGCGTTCGCACCAACGTCGCTCGCGTTCGCAAAGAAAAGCCAGCGTCAGCGTCTCCTGATAGGACAACGCAGCAGCTGTGCCCATTCTGCCGACGCACATCGCATCCTCGCGCCGACTGTCCGGCTCGCAGAGCGTCCTGCAATTTTTGCCGCAAAAGTGGCCACTTCGAGAACGTGTGCCTTAAGAAGAAACGCGGCAGCAGGAAGCGCACAGCGAAGCCTTCTGCCAGCTCCATCGAGCTACATGCAGTTGCGGGAGAGCGTCCGAACGCGAAGTTCGTAGAAGTACTCGTCGATGGGTGTCCACTTTCCTTCAAAGTGGACTCTGGCGCCGAAGTTTCTATCGTACCCAGTACGTTCCCTGGCGTCCCCTCGAAGCTTCAAGACCCCAAAAGCGAATTTAAAGGCACTGGCAACAACGTTCTACCGGTCTTAGGCACTTACGTTGCTACCTTGTCATGGCACGGCAAGTTCACCAAGCAGCTACTCTACGTCCTGGCAACCAAGACGGCCCCGCTGCTGGGCTTCCCGGCAATCCAGGTGTTGTATCGTGCAGGATACTGGAAGGAGACATTACAGACATTACTCAGTCCCTGACTGTTTATTCTATCTTCTTCTTTCTCTTCAGGCCGGCTCCAAGCACGCGCCATCTAATGGCGCTGCAGTCGGCAGCGATGCCTTATACAACATATCCCCTCTTGGAAAAAAAAATACAAAACACGAAGAAAAAAAAAGAAAACGGTTGTTTGTCCATTATTGCCTAATGTAGTCCTGCAGCTTCTTCGGCGTCTTCTTGTTACGGGCGCTTCTTCTCACGCGGGCTTCGCATCCCGGCAGATTAAATGAAGCTTGTTGCGTGCGCTCTGCAGCAGGTGGTTCATGGTTAAAGCGTGCATTCTCATAGTTATCCGCGCTTGACGTGCCAGGTTGTGAAGGGTGATTTACAGCTGCAGTAGCGGAATTATCGGATGCCGGTGACCAGTTCATGACAGCAGAGGTACCGAACTTCATTTTGCTGATAGCTTCGCGGTGAACGGCCGCTAACTTGGAAGCATTCCAGACACGGCCATCTTCTAACAGGTAAGAGGCGGGTCCACGCTTCTCAATAATTTTCTTGGGCGCAGAAAACTGTGGAGATAGCTTCCCATGAACTGCAGGTAATTTAACCCGGACGTAGTCACCAACGACGAAGTTGGGTTCCTTGGCACCGCGCTTTTCATCGGTGTAACGCTTCGACTTGATTTGCTTGTTCTTGATGCGCTCTCGCAACTCCTGCAGCGCCTTTGAAGGGTCCGTGCTGAAACATTTGTCAGGCAATCCCACAATGTCGAGTCTGGTTCGAGGTTGTCGTCCATGAAGAAGAACAGCGGGTGCAACACCAGTAGTCGCATGAGGCGTACAGCGATATGTTTGCAGGTAATCAAGCATTGCTGTTCTCATATCACGGCGTTCTAACAGGGCCAATTGAATGTATGACTTTAATACCCTGTTAAATCTTTCAACCAAACCATTAGCTTGCGGGTAATACACAGAAGAGTTATAATGCGTGATACCGCGCTCTGTGAGAAATTCTTCAAAATTCGCTGACGAAAATTGTGGTCCATGATCGGATACGATACCGCGTGGATATCCTTCTCTTGCGAAAAGTTCAAGTAGAAATTTCTTCACTGTATATGTTGTCGCATCTCGTACGAAAGCCACCTCTGGCCACTTGCTGTAATAGTCAATAACTGTGATGGCAAAACGGCAGTCGGCTGAAGCTTGCGTGAAAGGTCCCACAATGTCGATAGTGACTTTTTCCCAAGCTTTCTCGGGAAGAGTGACGGGCTGCATTGGAGCTGCAGATGTACGCGCGGATTTGTCGCATGACTGGCAAGTTACACATGTGCGCACAAGTTCTTCAATGTGATTATCCATGCATGGCCACCAATATGACTCTCTAAGACGAGCTTTGGTGCGACTAATTCCTGGGTGTGACTCATGTGCCAGATCCATAACACGGCGTGTCAAAGTTGTAGGCACGACAATCCTGTCACCCCGGCACAGAACGTCGCTAACAACAGAGAGTTCAGATCGCACGTGAAAGTACGGTAGCAGATCTTTTGACAAGGATTTCTTGTCAGGCCAAGAAGTAGTGATAAACTGCTTCACTTGAGAGATAACCTGATCGGCGGCACATGCTTCTTGAAGCTCTTGCATGGTAACTACTGGGGACAGAAGACATATAAATTCTTCTTCGGGTGCATCGCGGATGAAATTCTCTAGGGGCAGCCGGGAGAGTGCGTCAGCCACGACGTTTTCGCTACCCTTCCTGTACTCCATGGTGTAGTTGTAGCACAGCAACCGTGATGACCAGCGCGCAATCCTTAACGGACGGTGACCTGTGCCTTTCGTTGAAAGGAGCGTAACCAAAGCAGCGTGGTCTGTCCGCAAAATGAAAGGTCGGCCCCACAGGTAAACGTGCCAGTGCTCGCAGGCCCAGACGCAGGCAAGGGCCTCGCGTTCACCGACCGAGTACTTCCGTTCATGTGGTTGCAGAGTACGAGAGGCGAACGCGACAGTTTGCAGTGATGTTCCGTTAGCCTGCTGCAGTACAGCACCTAATCCATATCCTGAGGCATCAGTTGTAACGTACACAGGTAACTGAGGATCAAAAAGGTGAAGAACTTCGCAAGACGTTATCAGAGTTTTCAGCTGCTCCAAGCCGCTTTGTGCTGCTGCAGTCCAAGCGAAAGGCGCATTTCCTCGAAGCAAAGCACGCATTGGCTCCACAACATCAGAAAAATGCGGGATGAACTTGGAGTAGAAGCCTGCAAGTCCCAGCAGCGAACGAAGTTCATTGATATTTGTAGGTGATGGTGCCTTGGTTATCGCCTCGATAGATGACGTCAGTGGGAATAACCCTTTGGCGCTGACAACATGGCCAAGGAAAGTCAACTCTGCGACGTCAAAAACGCATTTATGATTGAGCCTGAGACCAGCATCAGAGAGCCGTTTCAAAGCCGCGCGCAAATTGACCAAGTGATCCTCTCGGGAGCGTCCGGACACGATTATGTCGTCAATGTAAAATAACACGCATTTGCATCCTTTGAGGATCATATGCATCATCTTCTGAAACGCTGACGGTGCCGATGCCAGTCCGAAGCAAACCCTCTTGAAGCGGAATAGGCCGTCGTGTGTTATAAACGTCGTAAGATCACGACTTTCTGGACTTAGTGGCAATTGGTGATATGCCGAAGCTAAATCTAGCTTGGAGAATCGCTGTGCTCCAGCCAAGCTGTTCAAAAGTTCCTCAGTTTGTGGCAGGGGAAAACTGTCCACCACTATAGCTTTGTTTGGCTCTCGTAGATCTACGCACATGCGAATCGAGCCATCCTTTTTTCTGGCTACAACAATTGGTGAGACCAACTCTGAAGAGTCGACGCGCTCAATGATGTCCTGAGCTTCTAATTTTTGTACTTCTGCCGAGACTTGCTCACGAATGACGAGTGGTAGTCGTCTCAGCTTGCTGGCCACTGGTTGAACAGACGCTCGAACTCTGACCTTGTGAGTGAAACCCTTGACAGTTCCTAGCTGTTTTTCAAACAAGTGCTCGAACTCGGAACGTAATTCAGGAGGTAGCACAGGAGTTTCTTGTGTCATTAGCAGACACCTGAGCGGCGATCCTTGAATCTTCATATCCAGAGCTGCGATACCATCTAAACCAAGTATGGTTGTTCCTCCAGGCACAACGTACAGAAGAACAGAAGTGCATCGGCCGTGAAATGTGGCTCAGCAGCGAACGAAGTTCATTGATATTTGTAAGTGATGGTGCCTTGGTTATCGCCTCGATAGATGACGTCAGTGGGAATAACCCTTTGGCGCTGACAACATGGCCAAGGAAAGTCAACTCTGCGACGTCAAAAACGCATTTATGATTGAGCCTGAGACCAGCATCAGAGAGCCGTTTCAAAACCGCGCGCAAATTGACCAAGTGATCCTCTCGGGAGCGTCCGTACACGATTATGTCGTCAATGTAAAATAACACGCATTTGCATTCTTTGAGGATCATATGCATCATCTTCTGAAACGCTGACGGTGCCGATGCCAGTCCGAAGCAAACCCTCTTAAAGCGGAATAGGCCGTCGTGTGTTATAAACGTCGTAAGATCACGACTTTCTGGACTTAGTGGCAACTGGTGATATGCCGAAGCTAAATCTAGCTTGGAGAATGAAACATTCTTTGATTGGAATTGCTGACTTAGAATAATCGAGGAGCTGGACGGATGTTGATGTCAGAGGAAATGCAGTAGCAAAATGACGTTGGTAAAGTTCTTCGGCTAGGATTGAAACCGATGATCCGGTGTCAATCAGGAACGATACGGAAACTCCTTCAATTTCCAACACGGCATAAATTCCCTTCTTACGGCTCCAGATGTGACAAACACTTAAGTGATCGTCTGGGTCAGCTGTATCTTTGTCGTCTTCCGCGACATGCTGAACTTTTTTCGCAGACTTTCGGAGAGACTTGCAGACCTTTTCCAGATGGCCAATCTTTCCACATTTACGACACTTATGTGTCCTAGCTTTGCAGAGAGGGCTATTCGCAAGATGGTCTAAAGAACCACAACGATAACACTCTTGCTCTTGCAAGGCTCGACGACTTTCAGTTTGCTTCTTATAGCATGTGCACGTGCCACAGTGCTTCTCTTTGATCTCTGAAGTGTTTTCGTCATTAACGTGATGCACTTGTGCTTCGTGTCGTGCAAGTTCTTTTGCTTCTCTTGTCGCTTGATCATGCTGTCTCGCAATGGTAAGAGCCCGAGAAAGCGTAAGAGACTCTTCCAGAAGAAGACGTTCGCGCAAATATTCACTGGTAGTTTTTTCTATGAGCTGGTCGCGTATCATATCGTCCGCCAAGTCACCGAAATTGCATGCTCCAACGAGACCTCGTAGCACGGTGACGTAATCGACGGCCGTCTCACCTGGGGCTTGTGCACGTCGACGGAAACGGTGACGCGCTGCAGTGACGTTGACAGAGCTCTTGTAGTGGTCTGCAAGGATCACAATGGCGCGGTCGAACTCATCAGGGCCAGGAGCCGTCAACGTCTCTCCAGCGGCGCTCGAAGCCAAAAGGCGCGGGTCGTCCTCCGACGTCAGAGTCTGGAAGATACGTTGACCTTCCAAGCCCAAGCAGTTGAGCAGAATCGCCTTCCGACGCATGGCAGGTAGGTCGGAGGCGCCCGACGCCACCATGTAGTTCTTGAACGCTTGAATCCATTGCTCCCATGGAATGACCGGGTGTCCAGGTGAGGATAGGAAAGGGGGTGGCGGTTGTAGTCCCGAAATACTCATCGTATAGGATGATAGGCAGCAATCGAAGGCACAGATGAGGGGCAAGCCGGTAGCACATGGGCTGTTAAATCCTCGTCGCCAAATATGTTGTATCGTGCAGGATACTGGAAGGAGACATTACAGACATTACTCAGTCCCTGACTGTTTATTCTATCTTCTTCTTTCTCTTCAGGCCGGCTCCAAGCACGCGCCATCTAATGGCGCTGCAGTCGGCAGCGATGCCTTATACAACACCAGGCCTTGGGCGTCTGCGCGTTTGTCGACCAAGTCTCGGGGACTCCACAGCCCTCGGGCGACTTGTGTCTCAATCCCAGCCTCTTCCGAGGACTTGAGACACTGGTGTCAAACTGCCCCACGTGCGCCGAAACCAGGGTGCAGTGCTCGGAACCTATGCTGCCGTCAGCCACTCCAACTCGGCCTTGGGAAGAGGTGGGCGTCGATCTGTTTCATTTGAACGGCCAGGACTACGTCCTTCTGGTGGATTACCGGTCACGCTTCCCGGAGGTCATCAGCCTGCGCTCTACGTCAGCACCTGCGGTGATCAACGTCATCAAGAGCGTCTTCGCGCGCCACGGGACCCCAAGACTGGTGCGCAGCGATAATGGTCCTCAGTTTGCTGCAAGAGAGTTCTCCGCCTTCGCCGATTCCTATGGTTTCCGCTACGTCACTAGCAGCCCCCATTTTCCACAGTTCAACGGGGAGGTGGAATGGATGGTGAGGACGGTTAAGGACCTGCTGCGGAAGGCGGATGATCCTTACCTTGCGCTCCTGGCATACCGCGACATCCCTGGGGTAAACGGAGTGAGCCCTGCTCAGCTGCTCATGGGCAGACGCCTACAGACCCGGGTACCGAAGGCGTCGCATCAGCTGGAGCCTACCTGGCCGCCGTCGGTCCCATTCACTCGGCGTGATCAAGATAACCGCAGGCGCCAAGTGTCTGACTTCAACAGAAGACACGCGGCTCATGAACTGCGGCCTCTTCAGGCAGGCGAGCAGGTCTGGGTACGGGACGTCAACTCCCCCGCGATCGTCATGGGGCCAGCACAACGCCCTCGCTCCTACGTGGTGGAGACTCCCACAGGTGTACTCCAGCGCAACCGGATGCACCTGGTTCCAACGACGGGACGTCCTGCGGAAGACACTACCAGTACGCCTGGAACTCCCGCGGCGGCGCAGACCGCCATGTCCCCAACAACGCCTGGAGCTGATCAAGCAGCCCAAGACCAGGAAACCGCATCGCCTCGGGAAAGCACCTCCTCTGCAGATGCACCCTGCGGTTCTCCTTCAACGCCACGCTTCTCTAGGTTCGGCAGAAAGATACACAGTCCGAGAAGGCTCGACCTATGAACGTTTTGTGCCGGACCAAGAGTTCCTCTGTTTTGTGGTTCTTATTTTAACAGAAGGGAGGATGTAGTGTACGGCAGTACCACGAGATGGCAGCACTGCATCTTCGGCTAGATAAGCGTTCAATAAACGCGGTCAGGCACTTGCCCGCCCGGAGAGTTACCTGCTGTGTCACTCGCCCGCTCGACAAAGACTACAATGGCCAGGACCTTCGCCTTCGGTAAATACGAGAAAGCCCTCAAGCGCACCGGCATCCTACAACGATGTGAATGTCGCGTCAACCAGCAAGAGACTTGCGCGCAAGGCGGAGAGGGTGAGCCGCAAGACGCGATCAAGGAGCTCCTGCCAAGGCAGGAGCTCCTTGATCGCTGATCGCGTGACTCCGCGAGCGCTGCCGACGCTTCCGAGCCTCTTCTAAGGCTCGGAAGCGTCGGCAGCGCTCGCGGAGTCACGCCGATGGCGCACATGAGCCGTCATGCCAAGAGGGGAGCGAGTCGAGGAACATCGAGGCACTCGTCCCGCAGCGGCCACGGTGCTTGGAAGGGTAAAGGCAGTCATCGTGGTAGTTAGATCACAGTGTGGGAAAGCCGCTGAATAAAAAAGAGGGGCCGACGCAAAAGCCACCGCCACCGGTGCAAGACATGACCCCCGCTACTGCCAACGCAGCCAGAAAGCGTGGCGGAAGACGGAGCCGCCACGCCCATAGCCATGCGTCTTCGAACCGTAGAGGAAGGCGGTGTGTTGCTACGTTGCTTCAACGATAATCGCATTAAAGCAAACATTCATCGTAAGATAGGTTCTACCCGAATTAAACTTAGATTTGTCATTTGGCACAATACATTTAGGACTTAACAAACCTCAGAGGGAATTTATATTCTGGTTTAATTAATGTGTAATGTTTGTCGCAAAGAAGATAAGCGTAAAGGTTGCATGATCTTACCGAAAACAGGTTTATTTTGCAATAGAGAATAAAAATATGTGATCTATCTCTTTTAATCAGTTAGAATACGTAATATCCTATTCGGAGCTTTGCCAGCACTCGTCTTCATGGCTCGCTGAGATCTCGACGAGGAGCTGCTTACCGCCTTCTTCGTCGTGACACGCATTCCTCTGCGGATCGACGAAGCGTGGCAACGGGCATGGCGGCGTCATTTCCCGCCCTGCTTGATGCTCACATTCGCGGCAGAGGAGCTACTCTTCAATCGGAGGCGGCTCTTGCTTCGGCCCTTCTTCCTTCCTCGGCTGCTTCGCGAAATGGTGGTTGATCTGCCCCAGCGGCTGCCTTGACGCCAGCGCCCACGTCGACGCCTGAGGGACGAGTGTCTGTATCTTATGCGGCTTTTTCCCCTCTTGGCATGGTGACTGGTGCTGCCATGGAAGTGACTCCAAGAGCGATGCCGATGCTTCGGAGACTTGGCAGCGGCAGGGTGGGCAGCACTCGGGAATGAACTCCTCGATCGCGTCTTCCGGCTCACCCTGGGTAGTTCGTGTGTTCGACAGGACATTCGCATAATTGTCTGGTGGTAGCACGTCTGAGGGTTTCCTCGTCTTTGCAGAGGCGCTCGTTTTTGGTGAGCACGGGCCACTACCGGATCCAGCACGCACACGCATGGTAGTTGGCCCCTGCCTCGAAGGTCCAGTCGAGTCGTGGCCAGCAGCCGGCTGCCTCTTGGCCCGTCTGGTATTGGGCGAGGCGGCTTCCCTCTCAGCAGGCTTCACCTTCCCCTTCTTCATGGAGGCTACGTTTCGCAAAATGCCTTGGTCTCGGGTCCGCATTCGACTTTGTTTCCGACTAGTCCTGTCGTCGTCGTAGGCCTTAGCCGAGATTGGTAACATGGTCGAGTGGACTGGACCTGGATACGAGCCTTGAGGAGCGGGTCGATGGTCGCCTGCCAGGGAAGGAAGCCACAGCCGCACTGTCCGGTTAAGCCGCATCCGATCTGGCTGCCGATGAAGCGAGAAGGCTTGATCTCCAAAGAAATCAACAGGTACCAAAGAAAGTTCGTTGGTGGGTCGTTCGCTCTACCTCTGTGGAATGTCGCAACGCTGGCTAGAAGATAGGCTGGGTGATCAGGCTCTGGGAGTGGTCAAGAATAGAAAAATGGCTGCTCACCATTGCCACCTAGGACACATCTTATTATGATGATGGTGATAACGATCCTCATGTATGGTATGTGCATGTAGCCACTTATGGGGCAACTACAAGTACACTAAGGAAGGAGGTAACATTAAAGTAGTCCAAATGGCTAAAATGTGTCACAATTTAAAACGGAATATGCAAAGAAAAGCTGCCAAAAAATCTAGAATAATTGGTTGGTTAAAAGCAAGTTTCGCTTTCACTCTGAAACTTTTCTTCCTAGTCTTTTCGTCGAAATAAATACCAGATATTTACTCAATGGGACCAGTAGTTATATAACCTTATTTTAGTATTGTTAGCGCCTACCTGCTAACAGGGCCCAAGGAGGTTGAAAAAAAAACAAAACTCAGTGCCCCGTATACGCATAAATGCTAAATACTTATTCACTCTAGGCTGACACGACAGCGATACTGGCCTGCCTAGTGTTGGCGACAGCGTTTTCCGTCCTGTAAACTGCTGTCGTCAGCAGTCGGCAGTCCAAAATCGTTGTCGTGTAGGCGTAGTGTGAATGAGCCTTAACTACGACAGGTACTTCGGTCGACGTGTTTACTGCGGATAACTTAGAATACTGAAGAAGAGCGCATTCGCGGAATTGGCTGCGCGAATGTTAAAACGCGAGCTGAAGCGTTTATACAGCTTTGTTGGTTAGCAGGGTATTGTCGATTAAGTTCTGTTTAACGTTTCTTTGCGAGCACAATGACATCCCAAATCCTATTATGTAAAAAAATCACGAGCCATTCCATTCTGTGAAGGTGGATGACCAGTGAAGCTGTTTAGGACACGACACAGACCGACACAGACACGACACAGAATTTTCAACAAACGGTTCAAAGACATTTATTGTCTTGACCAGCGGTCATTATTTGTCTTGATCGGCGGACAATTGGTGTTTGCGGACCGCCGGCGCCAACTGCACTCTCGCGTCTGCTCTCGCCGTCGATCTTCATAGGTCCGTTGGTCCTCGGGAGTCCGGACAATTTTGTTTTTATTTTCAATACTGTGAGCCCTTTCGGGCTGTTACAGGGTGGGATAATTCACAACACTAAGAGCGAATATACAAACAGCGTAATACAAGCAACACAATGAAAACTGAAAGCAAAAACAGCATACAATAGCATAAACAAAACAGCAGCAGAAACAGTGCAGTACAATGCCAAAAAACATTGAATTTAAACATATACTGATTCTAGGTTTCTTCCAAAATTCGCAAGCGAATTCATACCGTCAAATATTTCTGAGTTAAGTTTGTTCCACTCTTCTATAGTTCTGACCAAAAACGAATGTTTGTAAAGATCAACTCTAGGCCCATAAGGTCTAACAACGTATGGGTGACAGGACCGAGGTGACACTCTGCCAGGAGGCCGCAAGTAGAGTCCGGGATTTAGGTTTAACATGCCATTGTACAATTGATAAAAAAATTTTAGCCTGGCTATTTTCCTTTGTGAAGCTAAATCTAGAAGGTTTGCCTTATCAATAAATGCGGTAACAGATTCAGTTCTCTCGTACTTAGAAAAAATAAAGCGCACAGCAAGACGCTGTATTCGCTCGATCTGATGTATTAGAGTTCGTCGATACGGGTCCCACACTATACTCGCGTACTCCAGGGTAGGTCGAACAATCGTAGTGTAAGCCTTCAGCTTTACGTCAGGAGACGCTTGCTTTAATTTCCGCCGAAGCATTCCCAGATTTCGCTGTGCTGATCCACAAATGTTAGCAACATGTTCGTTCCAGCTTAAATTATGTGTGATGGTAACACCCGGATATTTCATCTTCATAGTTCGTCGAATTTCCTTAAGTCGGATTTTGTAAGTAAATTGCAATGAGGATTTTTTCGCTGTAACGCTCATGCAGACCGATTTATCAAAGTTAATTTCCATGTCGTACGCTGCACACCAATTAGAAATTACGTTTAGGGAATCATTTAGCAGGGATTGGTCGTGGACGCTCCTCACTCGACAAAATAACAGACAATCGTCCGCGAAAAGGCGAACCTCAAATAGTGGGTACACATCTTTAGCAATATCGTTGATGTCAAGCAAAAATAGCACGGGTCCTATCACAGATCCTTGGGGCACCCCAGAGGTGACAGGCAATGAAGCTGAGTACTCATCAGCTATTTCCACAAACTGCCGTCTGTTACACAAGTACGCCTCAATCCACTTTACTACCATGGGATTTATACCGTATATTTTCAGTTTTTGAACAAGTTTTACGTGGCAGACTTTATCAAACGCTTTTGAGAAATCCAGAGCCATAACGTCAACTTGCTCTTTCTGGTTTATAGTATTTGAAAAATACTGAATTGTTTCAAAGAGCTGCGTACCGGTTGACAAGCGCCTTCGGAAACCATGTTGTTTAGCTGTTGTCTTCAGTATACTTCAGTATAAATTGTCTTCAGTATACTGAACCAGATATTGGTAATTACATGTTCAAGTAGTTTGCGTACGGTGCATGTTATCGAGATGGGACGATAATTACTTAATTTTAGCTTGTCTCCAGTATTGAAGATCGGAACAACGCGGGCAACTAACCAGTCATCTGGTAAGACACCCATTTCGAGGGAAGAAGTGAATATCTCTACTAAAAAATTAGAAACCCATTCACAATAACGTTTTAGAAACGCATTCGGTATTTTATCAGGACCAGAACATTTCCTCACATCTATATTTAGAAGTAATGCTACGATTCCGTCTTTAGAAATAATGACGTCACTAGTACGTTCTTCGTTTACCCCAGCTTCTTCTACCAGATATTCTTTCACGCCGCTTCCCCATTACGACGACAAGAGAGAAGATAAATTCAAAATGGAGAATGGCGACTTGTCTTTCAGCCACCACGGGAGAGCGGAAAGAAACGAACTAGATACGCAAGCACTTGGAACGCCGACAAAGGGTGGTGCGAATGTAGGCATAGCCGACGTGGGTCGCACAGCGGCAAATCTTTGAGAAACCTTTATTATCTACCTGGGAATCTACTGATCTGGAGAATGGTGCCTATTGATAACTAATCTACTCAAAATGCATATCCGAGGGACGCCGACGAGCCAGCTGTGGCATACGAAGACGACGAACGCGCGAGCAGTGGCACGAACACGTCACAGTTGTATGTCAATATGAGCACTGCTCGCACCACTGCTCGCGCGGGACCTGAGATTTTGCTTGCGCACACGAAAAATCCATGGAACCCTAGCCATAAACAGCTTGGCTGTAAAAAGACGTGTGCAACTAGCCTTGTGACTCGAGTGGAAGTTGTTATTCCTGAGATCAACAGCTCGACGTCGAGTAGGGCTATTGGTAGACTTGCATACGCTGATAAACCCAGTTTTTTGTTAAGTGAACTTATTGAAGTATTATTGAAAGAATAACCCAGTATTGAATTGTGTTCCATTTGAGAGTTTTAGAGTAGGGGCCCCAAATGTTTTGGGGCCCCAGAGAAATAGCGTCGAAGCCACTGCGCATGCGCGAGACGCAAACTGTGCTCTGGTTTTTCGTCGGGCACGCTATTTCACTTATTTAGCGGGAGAGAGAGAGAGAGAGAAATACGTTTATTCAGTCATAAAAAAAAATTGAAAATTGTACTTGTATGAAAAGGCAACCCCAGTGGTCTTTCCGGTGAGGTGCCTAGATTAAGTTAATGGTTTCGCTTCTTATAAGGTAGGTGAGCAAGCTGCCATATATAGCTTTGCGGTGTTGAGGGGTCCCTCTAGGAAGGATCCAGTCATTGAGAGTGGCGACTGAGCTCTGCAGCCCAGCAAGGCAGATTCTTCGCAGTGATGACAGGCCAGGACATGTCCATAGCAAGTGGTGTGCTGTGGCTGGCGCACCCGTGGTGCAAGTTCCGCAGGTGGGGTCAAGCGACTTGTCAATGTATTGGGCTTTGAACGCAGGCGTGACTGCCGTGCCGGTGCGTAGACGGCGGAGTGGGCTTCCACGCCGGGAACGCGTGGCACTTATTTAGCGGGAGCCCCAAAAGCTGCCGCAAAAGCTTTGCGTCAACAAACATGGCGGCGCCCATCAAAGCGACGGCTCGAACTGAGCACCAAACTGGGATCGATTCGTGGTAACGCGTTAAGTTCGTAAGCTGGGAGAAGTGACAGTGGTTATGGCTTTCTCTCAACTAACGTGTGTAATGAAGATTGACTCATCAGACGCCGCTGATTCCGAATTCGATTGGCGATTTCATGGCTCGTAGGCCTAACATGGATTAGTTTGGCTGGTGAAGGCACGTAAAGTTGGTTACTCAAAATTAAGCGCAACAAATCGCTTGCTGGTAACAGAATAATCTCTAAATTGCAATTAAACGCAAAAACACGAAAGCGAAAATTCTCTTCTTATCATAAAATGGTTTAGTGTATTTTAATATTTATAATAGTTTTTATTTGACACCGTAGTGGCGCTGCAAGCGCAAGATGCTTTTCGCAAACGCAAAGCCATATTCTAAAACTCTTCACCCCTGCATGCCCCAACGCCAACACCCGC
This sequence comes from Dermacentor silvarum, assembly GCF_013339745.2. Classification (NCBI taxonomy): domain Eukaryota; kingdom Metazoa; phylum Arthropoda; class Arachnida; order Ixodida; family Ixodidae; genus Dermacentor; species Dermacentor silvarum. The sequence continues at coordinate 22,312 of NW_023606435.1, forward strand.
TAAGCTCTTTGGGGCCGCTATTCTAAAACTCTCTATTGCTTTGGTCATCACTTTGCTTATGAACACAATAAAATAAAGGCTCCCTTGCAGTTACCTCGCTTGCTGCGTCGCGCCCTTATGCCGCGTCCACATCCCTGGAGCTTCAATGCAACGCTGTCGCTTTTAATGGTTCGTGAGGGCGCTTCGAACGCGCAGCCGGATCAGACGTGCTTCGTATGGGCTCTGCGTTTTTTCAGCATTTCGGTGAATATTCTCACAGTGTACTTACGAATCTTGGTGCACAGGACCGTGAACCCCTCCGGAGTGAGTGGACAGTGTCCCTTTTTGATCATTTTTTGGACGTGTTCTTCAATGGACGACTTATGCTCCGAATCGACTGGTTTACGCCTATAGCCGCGTCTAGGCTTAGCTCGAGTGCGGCCGTGCCAGGTGGCCGTCGCGGGTAGGCCAACTGCATCATGGACTCGATGAACGCCCCTCTACCCATCGCAGGGTCAATTCAGCCATTAGAACGTCTCACGGATTCAACCATGACCTCTCATACGAATGAAATCACCCTGGAACATCGGAACGCCAACTCAACGCGGCCGGGAACGCGCCCGGTATCTGAGGTAGACGCGAAGGTGGATGCGGCCGGCTCGGCGTCCCTGACGGCGACGCCGCTCATGACGACGAGCCTGGAGGGCAACATGGAGCATGAAGATGATGACACATCGGACTGGAGCCCGGTCAACTACCGCAGATACACGACGCGAAGACTCAAGGGCGAACTTCGATCGGAGCGGGTGAGTAGGCCTCACTTTTTCGTGCTCGTCAGGCCGCTTAATCAAATGTCTATAGAAGAGGTCCCAAAGTCAACCATTACACGCCTCATTGGACAAACTGCTCCTACTAGCGTTGCAGCCGAACACTCGGCATTTAGGTACATACCTAAGGCCAATGCAGTTAGACTTTCCATTTGGGATCAACAGCACTTGAACAATTTGCTGGCACAGCGCGAGCTCACACTAACGCCGGGAACTTCAGGTGAGGCGCATAGGATTCCTGTTGAAATAGTGGATGCAACCCAACCTGCTGAAGTCACTAGCAAGGGGGTCGTGAAAATTCGACCGGAGCACACCGAGGAATACATCGCCAATCACATTCGCTGCGAATCCGCTAACATTCTGGGATTTCGAATCATGGTAAAGACACAGATGCTTCTGGTCACGTTTGATACGCCACATCCTCCTAGAAGGCTCTCCTTGGACTACGAAATTGTCCCAGTGTACGAGCACCGACCTAGGGCCCTGGTATGCTTCCGATGTCACGGGCTGGGCCACATGGCCAAGTTCTGCCCCTCGCCGGCGGTATGTCGTCACTGCGGTCGAACGCATAAGGAAGATAGCCAATGTGAAGAGACACCATTCTGCGTTGCCTGCCAAGCAGCGGGGCATATTTCTTTGGCCCCCAACTGCCCCACTAGAGCGTGTAAAGCCGCAAGCTCACCACCTCCCAAGAAATCTCCTGCTACTGAAACAGAACGTGGAGAGCAGGAACTACCGCTAGTTAATAGTACAGGCACTCCTCTCAAGACATGGTCGCAGGTAATGACTTCGAACAGAGTGAAAAGTAATGGCAAGGGAGAGGATAAGACCGAACGCTTCGAGCAAGTCCAAGCAGTCTCAGCAGGCGCCTGGAGCAAGTTCCAACAACAAATGGAAAACTTAATACAGCAGAAATTAGATGCTATGCAAAAGCAGATCACATCTTGGATGCAAGCCTCCCAAGGACAACACGCACAAGCAGCAATCAACCCACCACAACTCGGAAAAGCTACAAAGCCACTTGCTCCAGCACCCCCTAAGAAACCGTCTCTAATTCCACCAGAGCACACCTTGCAATCTAAAGCTACGTCGCTGCCAAACACCGAAACGCAGTGTGCGTCTCAGAACTCCCCGGCTTCTCTCGAAAGGAAATCTCCCATTACAGTGGACCGGGCAATGGACACCATCATGCAACTTCTCGAGAAATTGAACTCCCGTATGGAGGCAATTGAGCGAGCCATCGAACAACAGGAACAGGTTATCATGCAGCACAAAGAGGTCAACGAGCGGGAGCTTGCCCAGCATAAGGCTACTTTAGACGAATACAACAGGAATTGGCGGCGATCCCGCAAGCGCAGCAGGGATTAATCATGAAAACTCCCAACAATATATGTATCCAGTGGAACTGCAGGAGCATCTCTCAGAATGTCCAAGCGTTAAGGTATCAAGTTGATCAATACAAACCCCTCATCATTCTGCTTCAGGAAACTAGGGGCCCAGTTTCAATACATAATTATCAGACCTTCACGCACCCAACAATCACTCACGTTTCCGGAAGGGGCACAGACCTTGTGCCGTTGCAGAAAGGGCAGGCAGCAGTATTAGTTCACAAGTCATGTACTGCAATACTCATGGATACAACGCAGGCTAGCAATCATTACAGGGAGATCGTGGCAGTCAAGCTTGCTTTACCCGGCAAAGGCAAACAGCACTCGTTGGTGGTGGCCTCGGTCTACTACCGACCACGTAGTGGCACCACATCGCCGAACGAATACGCATGGATTCCGAAGCTGTTGCACGAGGCCAACGGCACTCAGATCATCATAGGAGGCGACTTCAATGCCAAGCATGGTATCTGGGGATATGCCACCGCCGATTCAAGAGGACGCATCCTGGCTGATGAATTAGAGTCATTACCGCTTCATATTTGCAACACCATAGGGGTGCATACCCGAGCAGGGCTTCATGCGAAGCAAGCCGATACCACGCCCGATTTAACCATTGCCACCCCGAAAGTAGTAAAACGCTGGGAAACTCATCCTACCACATGGGGCAGTGATCACTACCCCATTATTTTCACCATCAATAAGAAGATTCGCAAACAACGCGAACTTATTCGCACTATCAACTGGTCCCACTTCCGAGAGGGTGTCGGAGATAAATTCGAATCCATTGAAGAATTCGCTCAGCTTATGCGCGACAACCTCAGTTCTGCCACCGAAGAAACACTTGGGGAAGAAGACGAGGGAGTAATAGACTCCAGGATGATTGCTCTCTGGAAGAAAGCTAACAAGCTCACACAGAAGTACAAGACCAATGGTAGAAGGTATCAGACTCTCCGTCGCATCAGAGGCATCTTCGAGCTTATCAGGCAGCATGGCGAAGACCTCAGTCGAGCGCAATGGGTCTCTACCTGCGAGCGACTAGGCAAGATCAACGGCATGAAACAGCTCTGGGGGATCCTTCGCAAAATGCTTGGCAAAGGCAGAGGACAATCCCCACTAGAAACCCTTACACTTCGACACGGCACCGACAAGCACGAAGAGGAAATCATAAAAACATTCTTCCCTCACGCAAGCACTACGCCGCCCACGCCCCTCGAAACGCCAAAGCTAGACTCTACGAACCCTGACCTAGATACCCCGTTTACGCTGGGAGAACTTCATGCCGCCATTAAACAGGGTAGAAGCGATTCTGCACCAGGTCATGATGGTATTACCTGGAAAATGTTGCGAAACTTGTCAGAAGAAACGGAAATGGCTCTCCTAGAAGTCATAAACAAGCAGTGGTCCGAAGGAATTCTTCCAGATCACATGCGCCTGTCAATAATCAATCCGATACCAAAACCGGGGAAAGACTCTACAAAAATCGCCAATCTCCGCCCAATATCGCTTACACCAACCATATGTAAGCTCACTGAGCGGATGATACATACCAGGATAACCCACTACATCGAATATCGCAAACCAGGCTTACATCCGTCCCAAGCCGGATTTAGACCCAACATGGGAACCCACAGTAACCTCTGGCTGCTTCGGAGGGTCCTAAATAGAAATTCAAGGAGTGGGCCACCGGACTACATCCTAGCTGTCGACATGCGGAAAGCATTTGACAATGTCAAGCAAGATCAAATTCTCTCAAATCTAGCAAGAATATATCCCAGCCAACGAACAATAGACTGGATCGCAAGATTTCTTGAAGCCAGACCCATTCGACTTCGCAGCAACAGCAATGCCGTTCCAGCCACTAACTATCTTGATCGAGGAGTCCCTCAGGGTTCGATTTTGGGACCACTGCTTTTTAATGTGGCCATGCTTACTGTGGCCCGCGAACTAGAGACAAGCAGTAGCGCCCGCTATACCATATATGCGGATGACATAACCATTTGGACAGAAGCACAAGACTATGGCGGGAACATTGAGCACATGACCACCGAACTTCAAGCTGCCCTTATTGCACTCGAAGACACCCTTCCTAAACTGGGACTCACTTTAGCACCTGAGAAAACGCAACTTCTATGTGTCAATGGCAGACGAAGCGTGCTCCTGCCACAACAGGCAATAGTATTGACATTGGGTCAGCATGAACTCAGGGCCACCCACGGTCACGTTAAAATTCTTGGGATTCCCATCCACAGTTGCAATACGGGACAATTTTGGACGACTGAGCTCAAAAAGTAATGGCCCAGGCTCTTGCACACTATAAAGCGCGTCTCCAACAAGTTCGGCGGGGCACGGCAGGCAGCCTGCACCACCCTCATCAGATCCATCGCACTTGGCAAAATCACCTATGGAAGCATAGTCGTAACACCATCAAAAACAGCCGAAAAAAACATTCAAGTACTCTACCGACAAATCCTTCGGACAATTACAGGTCTCCCGAAGTTCACGAATATACGCAAACTGCAAGACTTAACGCCCCTGCCATCCATCGACGACATCATCAAACATGCTCAGACATCACTGAATAATCGACTGCATCTCACGACACAGGGCCAAGACACACTGCTGTGGGACACCCGACGCGTCCGCGTAGAACCGCGGAACACTGCAGCCGAAGAAACCACCCTTGCTTTTCCTACCGTTTACCCCTCCAAGATGTCTACGCCACTCGCAACAGGGGCAACTACGGCCAGACAGCGCCTCTCTCACAGACACAATCAGTGCGACGCTAACGCAATATTTACTGACGCCGCACTCGATGGCGACCGCATGGCTCTGGCCTGGTACAAACCTTCGACCGGTGAGGCCAGGCGCTATATTTGTACACTAAACTACGCGACACCTGCACAGGCAGAACTTTTGGCCATCTGGACCGCCTTACAAGACAATGCCGCGCCATCCACCATCTACACCGACTCCTTCGAAGCATTAAAGGACATTGAGGACCCCAGTGTGGAAGATATCACTGCTATACGTATCCGCCATATTCTACAGCACAAGCAGAAGAATGGCAATGACGTTAGGGTCGCCTGGACGCCGGGACACGTGGGGGCCCAGGGGGGAGGTAACGAGGTGGCGCATGATCTTGCCACCTCACAATCTGGAGTTTTGCCTTTTCGTCTCGAACCTCTCCTACACGGGTCTCCCGACCTTGGTGACCACACCTATGCGGATTTGCCGCCGAACTCTCATTTCGAAATGGCACGAATACATCGCTTCCTCAAGTACGCTAACAGGGAGAGACTCAAACATCTCACTCCTCCTCACATGTTTAAGGACCTCGCCCTCAGCAGATCCCAGGAAATATTTATAAATAAAATACTTGCCAACACAGCTACTACCCCTGACAGAATTCACAAATGGCAGACAGTGGCTGACCAAAAAAGGGCATTGACGCCTCTGCCCCCCCAATATGCACCTTCTGCCACTCCGTATGCGAAGCCAACTTGCAGCATTTCATTTTACACTGTCCCATGTTAAATATGTATCGAGACGACAGCAATATCTTTCAGCATTGCCACATTGAAGCTTTACAGAACGACATTCTCGAAAACCCCGATCACCTGGTAAAATTAGCCCACTTCGGCGTTGCTAGCGGCCTGGCTCGCGCGATTTAGTGGGTGTCTACCTCTCCTCGTATGTCCCTCCTCCCCCACCAGCGACCTTCGGTCCTCCCTTTTCTTAATAAAGAATTCATTCATTCATTCCGCTTAGCCGCAAGCGGGCTAGCGGAGCGAGATACACGGTCCGCTTACAAGATGCCTAAGGGGAGCGTGGAGCTTTGCTGCCGTCTTTCGCTAGCGAGGGTGGTCGATGGATGCGCCCTCTCTCCCACGTGCATCAAGCACCTTGCATAAAGGCACTAGTCGTGCGAACGCGAACAACTTGTGTAATACACCTCACACTGTTTCTTTAAGGAAATAAAGTGAACAGCAATGCTAACAAAAAATGTCGCAGTTTCACCTGAAAGGCGAAGCATCAATTGCGATAGAAAATTAGTAGAGAGCTATACAGAGCAAGGATAGTAGTTTTATCAGCTGTATAAACTTGGACATGCAGCAGCACCAGCAACGCGCAGAACTGTTGTCGTCGCCGTCGGCGTTTTGCCAGCGTTCGCACCGAACGCGCGCGGCGTTTTTATATAAATACGTATTTAGTGCTGCAGCTAAACACCACCTCACCTCCCTCCCTCCCGTCCCCCCACAGCCTTTCGCGTGACGGAAAATGTTGCGTTCAGTCTCTATATATTGTTACGCGTGAAGGAGACTGTTTGTCACCCTTACGGATGAAGGGGCTGTTTATTGTAGGTCGCGAAGGGTGAGCGCGAGAGCGGCCAGCTGGTTGATGAACCCAGAGTCGTCCTCTTACTTTTTTCCCACCCGGGACCGCAAGACGTTCACCGGTCATCGTTTTCCTCACTAACACGTCCGTGCAACATTCCTCTCGTCCCAGACGAAGCCCACCGGGCGAGTGAATCCAGTTGTCTTGGCGTGAACAATTTCAAGCGGGCGACATGGACCACTTGGGTCTTGGCAGCTCTTCTACCACTCTCTGTGAGGCGAGCTATGGTATAAGGGACCTCCGTGAGTCTGTTCAGAATAACAAATGGTCCATCGTAGGTGGCCAAAAGCTTTTGGCATAACCCGCGCTTCCGTACAGAAGTCCACAGCCACACTAAATCACCAGGGCGATAGGTTACCGGACGGTGGCGAAGGTCGTACTGTGCTTTTGATCTGTCCTGCGATGCCAAAGTGCGTAAACGAGCAATACGACGCGCCTATTCGGCAAGGCAGAGGGTCTCGGCGACAGTGGAATTTTCATGACTACAGAAAGGGAAAATAGTGTCGATTGTGTACCGGGGTGGCCGTGCATACATCAGGAAGGAAGGGCTATAGCCGGTAGTCTCGTGCCTGGCGGTGTTGAACGCGTACGTGATAAAAGGCAGTACGTCATCTCAGTTCTTGTGGTCGGATGAAACATACATAGATAGCATGTTTATAATTGTTCGATTGGTGCGCTTCGTAAGGCCATTTGTTTGAGGATGGTATGGTGTCGAGTCACGCAAGTGGGTTTCACATAAACGAAGGATCTCCTCCACGACATCTGCTGTGAATTGTCGTCCACGGTCGCTGATGATCACGCGAGGCGGACCATGTCGCAGGATGACATATTGCAGCAGGAACGTTGCAACGTCAGTGGCAGTTCCTGAGGGCACGGCCGCCATCTCACTGTATAGCGTGTGAGGTAGTCGACGCAAACAATTATCCACCAATTTCCTTTGGCTGATTTTTTAAAAGGGCCCACGAAGTCAATGCCCACTTGTTGGCAAGGCGTGCTAGGAGACGGGATCAGCTGCAGGATACCGGCTGGACCAGTAGATGGACGTATGTGGCGCTGACACTACATGCAGCTGGCCACATACGTCTCAACAGACTGTCGCATTCCAGGCCAATAAAAGCGTTCCTGAATCCGGTAGAGCGTCCTCGCCAAACCTAAATGGCCAGACGTAGGGTAATCGTGCATAGCACTCAGAATCGCTATGCGAAGGCTCTCCGGCACCACTAGAAGATAACGTGCGCCAGTGCCGGAAAAGTTCTTCTTATACAGGAGTCCGTCACGTACGCAGAAATCGTGTACTGTAGTAGAGGCGGTCATAGTGGTGAAGAGCGGTGTTAATTTAGCGTCCTTTCGCTGTTAGGCTTTGAAACAGTCGTAGTCTGGAAAACGCGGCGACAGATAAGCCACAAGGTGATCGAAGTCGTCGGCGTCACAGTCCGTAGTGCTAAGTGGTATACGCGAGAGGCAGTCCGCGTCAGCGCGTCGTCGACCACTCTTATAAGAGACGCTGAAGCTGCATTCTTGCAGTCGGAGCGCCCAGCGTGCAAGGCGGCCACAAGGGTCACGAAGATTTACAAGCCAACACAATGAGTGGTGGTCCGTGTCAACTGTGAAGAGGCGTCCATACAGGTAAGAACGAAATCGCTGAACCGCAAATATTACTGCGCGGCATTCTTGTTCCGTGACAGTGTAGTTCTGCTCAGGCCTACTTAAGGATCGACTTGAATATGCGATTACGTGTTCACGGTCATCGTGGCGCTGAACTAGGACGGCGCCAATACCTATGCCACTGGCATCCGCATGGACTTCCGTTGCAGCTGAAGGATTGAAGTGCTGAAGAACAGGCCGTGACGTCAGCAAAAACTTCAACTGACGAAAAGAAGAGTCGCACTCCGGAGTCCACTCAAAGGGGGTGTCCTCTCGTAGCAGACATGTCAGCGGGTACGCGACGTCGGCAAACTTAGGGATAAAGCGGCGGAAGTAGGAACAAAGCCGCAGAAAACTACGGAGCTCCTTGACAGAGCGTGGCGCACTAAACGCTTCAACGGCTGCTGTCTTCTGAGGATCAGGGCGGATGCCGTCCTTATCGACGAGGTGCCCAAGAACAAGGGTTTGGCGGTCTCCGAAGTGGCATTTCTTTGAGTTTAAAACGAGGCCAGCGTTTCTGATACAGTTCAGGACAATATCCAGACGCGAGTTGTGTTCGCTGAAGGTGCGGCCAAAGATGACGTCGTCGAGGTAGCACATGCAGATGTTCCACTTCAAGCCACGCAGAATAGTGTCCATAAATCTCTCGAAAGTTGCCGGAGCGTTGCACAGTCCATATGGCATCACATTAAATTTAAAGAGCCCGTCAGAGGTTACGAAGGCAGTCTTTTCCTTGTCTTCTGGATGCATCGGAATTTGCCAGTAGATGGATCGTAAGCCTACTGAGGAAAAGTAAGAGGCGGAATGAAGGCAGCCTATTGCTTCATCAATACGTGGGAGTGGGTACACGTCCTTTTTTTGTTACAGCATTCAATCGACGATAGTCCACGCAAAATCTCCAAGATCCATACTTCTTTTTAACAAGAATCACTGGAGCTGCCCACGGACTCGGTGACTTTTGTATTACTCCCTTTTTCATCATTTCGTGCACTTGGTCGCTGATAATCTGGCGCTCTGATGGTGAAACGCGATATGGCTTTTGTCTAATCGGATTTGCTGAATCCGTGTTGATGGTATGGCGTGTTCGTGACGCGAGGATTGGAGGTATATTGTCCTTCTGCGCAAAGTCGAATACCGAAATGTGCTTCGAAAGCACACCCGTTAGCGTTCGGCGGTCGCTCGTACTGAGCGATTTATTTACCATCACCAAAAGGGCCGTTTCCGAACTGTGGCCGTCAGGTTCTGCCGGCACTTCTGTAAGTTCAGCCACGGATAAATAGGCATGTTCCCGGACGAAGGCTAATTTCAAGCCATCTGGTAATACCACGGGCTCCGTAGAACAATTTACGATCCACAAGCCAGCGCGTCCGCCTTTGATCGATGCCACACAATGTGGAACCAACACATTCTTCTTCATACAGTTCGTGTGCATCGGTTCTACGGTAGCATCGAAGCTGTCAGAATCGGCGCCGCAACAGACAACGGGAACACAAACGGTAGATGATGCAGGTACGACCGTGTCGCCACAAACACGCAGTGTAGTTTAATGATCTACAGGGTTCTCTAGGAGTCCTGACGGCATCCTACCACTTATGAATACCTTCCCTGTGCGGCAGTCGACAGTGGCACCACACTCCCTTAAGAAGTCCATGCCGAGATTAACATCATGGGTCGACCGAGGAATAATCACAAACTCTGTCGTAATAACATGGCCTCCCAAAACACGTCAACACTACACACACCAATAGGTCGCAACTCACTCCACAGAACTTTGAAGCACCATCCCATTTGAACATGACCTTTCGCCCTAACACGTCTTTAAAAGCGACACCCATAACCGAAATTTTTGCGCCTGTGTCTCCCAGAGCCATGACAGGCACATTATCCACAAAAACGTGCCCTTTGTTTTTAAGCATCAACACAGGAGGTATTTCTATCAGTAGCACATCTCCAACGACCTCACATCCATCGGCCGCGCTGGCTAGTTTTCCGGTGACGAAGGGGACGTGGTGCGACGTAGCGGTAATGAAGAACGGGATGCACGAGGACGCGGTGGGAGCGTCAAACTCCTGTCAGATGCCGGGGAGCGATTCCGGGAGCTGCGCGGCCAGTACTCGTAGCCAGACGATGCGTGTGCTGGCCATGGGGCACCATGAGGCCGTTCGGAGGATCGTGAAACCTCTGAGGGCTCGCCATACCACGTGGTCATACGCTGGTTACAAAACCGCGATATATGACCCGGAACACCGCAAGAGTAACACACCGGGGGAGGTCGAAACCTTCGTTGTTGTTCGTCGATGAAGCGAATATTGTGATTTTCTCTTCAGTGTTGTGTTGGTCCGTGGCGGGCGTCATGACGATACATCGGGGGTCGAGAAGGCGTGCGCTGTGCGTGTCGGTCATAGCGTGGAGTCGGAGAGCGTGTTGTCATCCGAGACTGTGGGGCTGCGCTGTACTCTATATATAGCCGCTGCGCTAACCATCGGTTGCCAAGGGGCCGAATGTGGTGCTGTCATAGCCTCACGCGACGTGTATATGCCATGGTGGTCAGCTGTTGAACGCGACATCTGTTCGCGGCGGGAAAGTTCCTCGCGGACAATCTGTCGTATGGTCGACGGAAAGTCGAGGCAAGGGCTCGAGTCCACACTGGCAACCGTCGTAACGTTTGCCAACCGACCAAACTTTGGCGCAATCCAACGCATCTTGAGCGTTTCAAAAGTTCTGCAATGCCGAATGACGTCGGACACAGAACTTAGGCTTTCTTTACCGATTAGAAGATTGTATACGTCCTTACTACCTTAGCCACTCCTTTCAGCAAATGTCCGACTTTATCTTCTTCTGACATGCGAGCACTGACCACCTTGCACAGCTTTAAAACTACTTCAATATATGTGGTGCATGTCTCACCTGGTAGCTGCGCCCGTTGCGACAATGTCTGCTCAACAGGCTTCTTTTTGGCGACTGAGTCCCCAAAACACGCCTTGAGCTCTTCAAGAAATAGTTCCCACGTCGTAAGCGCGCCCTCGTGGTTCTCGCACCACACGAGTGCGGTGTCGGTAGGGAGAACACCACATTGGTAAACTGAGTGGTTGAATCCCACCCGTTGGACCTGCTCACTCGTTTGTAGTAGACGAGCCGATCGCCGGCATCTTCTCCCGCTTTTCCTCCGAAAGTGGGTGGAACTCGGTAGTACTGCAGCAAACTGCTCGGCTCTGCCCTCGGAGCGGCTCCTTCTTCAGTCAAGTCGAAGATGGTCGCGGCAGATGGCGGGAGGCCGACAAGTCGATGGCTTCGACGAAGCTGCAGCAGTGACGATTCCGTTGTTGTGAACGCTTACCCCGCACCTCCACCACTTTGTTACGCCTGAAGGAGACCGTTTGTCACCCTTACGGATGAAGGGGCCGTTTATTGCAGGTCGTGAAGGGTGAGCGCAAGAGCGACGCCAGCAACCCAGAGTCGTCCTCTTCCGCTTTTCCCACCCGGGGCCGCAAGCACGTTCCCCGGTCATCGTTTTCCTCACTAACACGTCCGTGCAACAATATGGAAAGGAGGAAAAAGACGCCGAAATCTGCAGCCCTTCAGGGAGCACGGCGCAGAACGCGCCCTTTCACTCGCACACACAGCGTCCGGAGCGCGGCGACGATTTCATCGCCGTTGACATCATACGGAACCTCACGGCGACGGCGAAGGCGACGCCGACGGCAGAAATATGCTTTGGAGTGTACATATAATTGCTATCGCAATAATAAGACGCCGCTGTGTATGTCCACTGGGGCTACTGGTCGCCGTGATGTTCCAAATATATACATATACAAACTTCTCCGACAGCTAGATACTAACAGCGCACGTCCAGCAAAGAAGTCACATATGTAACCATTACGCATCGGATGCAGGCTGAATAGAACACCCTTTAGAATTTTCGGCGTCCAAAGCAGTGCATTGAGGGGCTTGGCGCGTTTCAATTTGCCCAACGACGCATGCATCGTCAGGTAGAATAGATAACCCTTCAGAATTTTCTACGTGCAAGAAACCATGCTGAGACGCTTGGCATGAGTAGATTTCCAATAGAATTGAGTCTGGCAATGTTTTTTGGAGACCAAATTATCAAAGTTAATACTCGCCATACGGCGGCTACTAAAAGCTCAAATTCTTAAGTGGTTATTCTTTGTTTCTGTAATATTGTTTTGAGACAAAGGCCCCAAGAATACTACAACTAAAAGTGTATCATGTTGTACGACCCAAGTACAGTCTCAAGAGGACAAGTTAAGTTAGGTATCCGTATTTCATTCAATTCTTATTTACGCTTGCTGAACAGAAAGTATTGTTCTTTTTCAAGTCTCATGGCACGAATCTTTTAGTTTAATATTTTAAAATGAAACCATTAACGCACTCCCGAGAAGTTAACAAGTGGATTCGCGTAAGTCCTCTGCTGCTCATCGCAATCTCGTTCCATCGCAGTTCTTTGGCTGCTGCTGCTGAAAGGGGCGCTGGTGTATAAAGAGCTTTCAAAGTACGTTTACGACTCTTTTGCGCATTAATCATCGTAAAATTTCGTAGCATGAGATATTAAACCCTATGATTTACGCACCCGCTGCGTATACATGCAGCCAACATGGCGCCGGGAGGCTACCGAGCAACGCGTCGTTGTTTTTAGTTTATTTTCGCGGTAATATGACAGTTATCACGTTCTCTCTTCCCGGCAAGACGCCGTAGATTATCTGAAATTTCTTGGCCACTGTCCGCAATTCTATAGACTACAACGCGTGTCTTATCAGATTGTGTGCTCGTTGCTCATTCTGCTGTATATTCTAGAATCTACGCCACCAACTAAATTAAATTGTGAGACTTCACGACCCGAAACTGATTACTGCGTTATAAGGGACGCATTAACGAAGGGCTGCCAATTTCTGACAATATGGGGCTCTCTACCGTGCACCTAAAACCCTAGTTCACAAGCATCCGTGCATTCCCCGCTTACATCGGAAGGCGGCCGCCGCGGCCGACATTGAAACCTCGTGCTCAGCAGCGCAATGTCACAGCCACTGATACACCACGGCTTCGTAAGTTGCTTCGTAAGTTGCCACACATTCTTCGAGGGACCGAATATGTTCCGAAGATACTCGCCGGCTTCAACGTACGACGAGAATCCAGGAAAAAATATATTGGCAGTACTGCATCGCCAACGCAAGCACACCGTGGATCAGGGCTATCAGTTGTTGAAGAGGGAGCTTGTGCTTCACACGTCCACGGCTTGCGAGCAGCGAAGTGTGATTCGTTTTCTATGGAGCAAGGGACGAACGCCCATCCAAATCTACGGATAAATGCAGACCCCGTATAAGGAAAGGTGTCTCGCTTTGAGAAGTGTGAGGTGGTGGTGTTGCGAGTTCGTAAAAGGCCGTGAAGACCTGCATGACAATGACAGTGGTTCCACAGTCAGCCGGACGAATTCTACCACAGGGGATTCTCAAATTTAGCGCTGCGATGGTACAAATATCTGAACCGGTGTGGGGACTATGTGGAAAAACAGGGTAAGGTACGTATGTATTTGTAATTTCCTGTATGTAGCTTATTTTGGCTAATAAAAAATAGGGGCAAAGACTTTCAGATTCGCCCTCGTACATAATGACTCACGGATATGAAAACTTGATTGTCGACATCCTGCACATACGCCTGTTTAAATACGCAACGTACATGGCACGTGCGTTAGAGGCTTAAGAGGGGTCGTTGTTGTAGTGACAGAAAATACAGCTATTACAGACTCAGAATGCGTAGCTTCACATTTCTGTTGTGCATAGCATATAGGGCCCGCGACGCTGGAAATACTGCACTTTTCGCTTGTCGGTGCCAGTAAACATAACACTATAGTACTACCTGAACGAGCATTTGGCACCAACACTGCATTGCGTCTGGACGGACGCACTGCAGTAATCTTCACACACGTCAACCAAGCTGCTGCGCAGTGCGTGCCGCTCGGCCACAAAGGCGAGTGAGTACACTAGCCTTTGTTCGAGTGAGCTCACATGCTCCTATCACCACATTTGCTCACCGCACTTGCTCCTCTGTATGCAGGAACAAGTGCGGCGATCACCGTCAACCACTTCATGCGCGGTTCTCGGTTTAAAATTTGCAAATAAGCTAGAGGTCGCAGCATCACCAGCAGCCGCGTATACAGAGCAGCTCGGCAAAGTCCAACTGCACAGCTTCGTCTTGAATGGAGCGTGTACTTTAGTTCGTTCTAATTGACCTTGGCATGTCCAATCCCTGGTAACTGATGCAAGATGCGAAAGATTCTTCTCCGAGTCAAAGCGGTTTTTGTGGTATGTCGGCATTTTCTTGGGCCGATGCTGCGGATAGGACTGTTTAAAATAACACAGTTGTCACACAGAAAACGTTCGATCGAGATCGAGCCAGATCAGGATCGAATTTCTCAGTCGCGATTGGCTCATGTGCGCAAGTATCGGGATGGAGCCCATTGCGGTCGAGAAATTAAAATCAGATTCGGCTCGATCACGAGTGAAAGTGACCGTGCGACACCGGTTTAAGAGGCCCCTCAGTATGTGCACTGGGGCCACTGGCCACCGTGATGTTCCATATACTATATATATGGTCGTACAACAAGGTAAGCCTTTAGGTGCAGCATTCTTGGGGCATATGTCTCAAAACATTACTTCAGAAACAGCTAATGACAACCCAAACATTTTAGCTTTTAGTAACCGCTGGATGGTGAGCGATAAGTTTGGTAATTTGATCCCCCCCCAAAAAAAATATTGCCACACTCATCTGTATAGGAAACCTACGTTAAGCGACGCATTTCAGGCGTCTCAGGATAGTGGCTTGCACTTGGGGAATTCTGCAGGGTGATCTATTCTTTCTGTCCAGGCATGCGTCCGTGACCAAATTGAAACGCGCCAAGCGCCTAAACGCGCTGGCTTGGACGTGGCAAATTCTTAAGGGAGATGTATTCCGCCTGCTTCCGTAGCGTTATAGTTACATATTGGATATCTGTACTCCACGTGACATGTTAATATCAGGCAGTCGGAGAACTTTGCATAAAAGTAATGTTTAAAACAGATGCCCCAAGAAAGCTGCATCTAAAAGCATACCTTGTTGTACGACCGAAGTACAGTCACAAGTTCCCAAGTTAAGTTAGTTATCCGTATTTCATTCAATTCTTATTTAATCTTGCTGAATTTTTTTCCTACGCCCCAGTGCATGAAACTTTTAGTATAATTAATGCACTAAAATAAAACCACTCATGTACGTTGCTCCTGAGCAGGATCAATAGCGGCACTCCTGTTCCGTCGCAATTCGTTTACCCATCCGCTGTATATAGACAGCCAATATGGCGCGGTAGAGTGGACCGAGCCAGGCGTCCTCTTTTTTACTTATTGCCGGTGTTGATTTTGGCCGTATTATGACATTTATGAAGTTATCTCTTCGTGGCAAGGCGTGCGAACATTATGCGAAATTTCTGGACCATTGTCGTGAATTATACAGACCAGAAGGCGTGGCAGAGCGGTTTGTGTTCGCGTCCCAATTCTGCTGTACATGCTCGAATCTATGCGACTAATTATATTTTATTGTGGAGTTTCATGACCCGAAACTAACTGTGCCTTAAGAGGTACGTATTAGTGAATGGCTCCCGATTATGTCTGTAAATCTGGCGCTCTATACTGTGCACCTAAAGCCCCATTTCACGAGTGTTCCTACCATCCCGCCGCCATCGGGAGGCGGCTGCCGTGGCCGGCCCCGAACCCTCGCGCTCAGCAGCTCAATGCCATAGCCACTGAACCACTCCGGCTTTGTAAGTTGCTTCGTAAGATGATGCAGATTCTTCGAGGGCCCGACGATGTTCTGAAGATTCTGGCCGGCTTCATTTGACGTCGGGAGGCTCGCGTTGGCTCTCTTCTGGATTTAGAAAGTATACGGCGGGCAATCAGAAAAATCAGGCAAGTTTGCACTCGGTCGCGCCAAGCTTAGGAACAGTGAAGGTTACTGGCTGCTACTGATAGGTATTAACTTGGTTGCTGCTATAGGTCTTAGCTTGGTTGAACTTAACTACCCATGTAGGAAGGTATTCTCGAGTGATCATTTTCGCAAGTACCTTCCCTTTCACGAAATTTCGCCTGACTAGCTCTGGACATGTCGGCGCCTACGAGCGACAGCGCTCCTGGCATGCGACAAACTCAGGCAGGCTAACCAAGTTTGGTACAGTGCCAAGAATGCTGTCGTTTGTCAACGCCGAACGCGTTGGCGACATTTCGCGTGACAAGCGCTGGACGCGTCGCCGCCTACGAGTGACAGCGTTCCTGGCATGCCACAAACGCAGTCAGGCTAACAAAGTTTGGCACAGTGCCAAGAACGCTGTCGCTTGTCGACGCCGAACGCGTTGGCGATATTTCGCCTGACTAGCGTTGGACGCTTCGCCGCCTACGAGCGACAGCGTTCCTGGCATGCCACAAACAGAGGCAGGCTAACCAAGGTTGACACAGTGCCAAGAATGCTGCGGCTTGCCGACGCCGAACGAGTTGGTGGCTAGCCGCTCGACATAAATCGGCCAGCTTCGCTGTGTCTTGAGCTTTGCGCGGCCTAGTGCAGGCTTTCGTCTGTTTTTTTGGGGCGAAGCTCCTTAGGGTGTGAGTCTGTCCCTCCTCTGTAGTATGTAGAAGTAGTAGTAGTAGTAGTAGTCGTCGTCGTCGTAGTAGGTAGCCACGTCTACTTTTATGGAAAAAAAAATTTGGAAAGTTGTGTCCGTAGCGCGGAATCGAACCAGGGACCCCTCATTTCCGAACGCGCGGCGCTAACCACTACGCCACGAAGCGCACATGCACACCCGCACCACGAGGACAATAAATACCCAACATTAACGAAAGACTGCGCGTTTCTAACGGGTTTGTGCTAGCGCGTTACGGCCCGTGTAAGAAGCTGGTGTAAGACGCTGCGGCCTCTCCGCCTTACCCCCGTATTCATAAACGCTCCTCGACTTGAACTTGACTTGCCACCGCCTTGGGCAGCGCGTTCAACACGCGTTGAAGGCGGTGGCAAGTCAAGTTCAAGTCGAGGAGCGTTTATGAATACGGGGGTTATACTCTCTTAGCAGTCATTTGATGGCGTCGGCAAACGCGGTGCACGTTCCGGCATGTTTAAACGGCTGCGTGAGACGCTGTGGCCTCTCCCCCTTACTAGAGAGTACTGCACGTTTCTAACGCGTTTGTGCTAGCGTCCCCTTAAGCGGGAGATGGTGCAATTATAATGAAGGGCGCTGTTATAAAATAGGAATGACGTCACATATGGCGCGTGTCATCGGTGGAAGTCAATCGTTCTATTTAGTGCGGCGAGCACTGGGCGAATTCACACGAAGATTCACGATTTACTGATGATTCCATCCGGACCTTCGACCACTCATCATCATTCACCCCGTGGATATGCGGTGTTTTTTTTTCTCCTGGCTCAGCGCGCCGCGGAGAGAAGAGAGGCGGGGGGGGGGGGGGAAGGCTCCAGATTGACAAGTGGAATTCACCATTAATGTTTAACTCCCGAGCCAGCAGCGGAAGAAGAGCGTGGTCGTCTTCTTCCGCTGCTGGCTCGTCGGCGCCCGTCGGGTTGCGCTCGTGCTCGTGATTGGCACGCGCTCGTGCCACTGCTCCAGCGTTCGTCGTAGTCGTCTTCTTCCACAGCTGGCTCCGTTACCGCTGATCATTCCAGCGTAGAATTTCACTTCTGTTCTGTGGTTGCAATGGGGAGGCCGCGTTTACGGGGGTATATGAGCCATTGCCTAAGGGGATATCAGCCATTCATTCTCTTACCGTAACGGACAGATTTAATTTTGAAGCAAACAATTTCGAAAAATCGCAAGAGCCAATGGCGGGCGATGGCTTCTAACCACGCCGCCGAGTAAACTCGAGACATCAAACACAAGTGACAACGGCGGACGGCGGGAATACCGCCAGTGACGCCGTTCTGTTCGTCGCAGCCGAACGTGTGTGTAACCAACGCCTCCTCTAGAAGAGGAGGCGTTGGTGTAACCTCATAATTGAGAAATACTTTAACGAACTCTCTGGATTAACCCAGTGATAAACGCCGGGGCCGCATGCTTCAGCTTCGTTGGCTAACCATCTTCACGGAGTGGAAAGACCAACGAAATTTTCTTTCCGTAGATGTTTCATAGAGGTATTCGTTATTCTTATTGTCAGGCTTACTTTTATTTTCGCGTAAAATACCACCTGACGCGTAGCATTCATTGCATTCTGCATATGAGAAAATGCGATCGCCCAAACACCTCAACGCGTGTGGTGCAAGGCCATGCGAATGTACGCGAAGATGGAATGTAACCCAGAAAGTAGGCAATTGGAAATAACCACGATGGTCCCTTCCCCATTCACGACGCTTGATGGAGCAAGCTTCGCATTCAAGAAGCAGAAGTAGAGAGAGCGACAGTACTAAGCACGTGAATTAGCTGCTCCCTTCCCGAACGTGTTCTGCTTTGGCGTGGGTCGGTGCCGTACATATTGCCGCTTGCTGTTTGAAGTGGATGTCACCATACCCTGATCCACCGACTGATTGCGTTGACAACGCAGAAGTACCAATATTCTTTTTCTGGATGCCGTCTTACCTTCCAAATCCAGAAGAGAGCCAACGCGAGTCTCCTGACTTGAAATGACGCCGGCGAGGATCTTCAGAACATGGTCGGGCCGTCGAATAATATGCATCATCTTACGAAGCAACTTACGAAGCCGGGGTGGTTCAGTGGCTATGACATTGCGCTTCTGAGTGGAAGGGTTCGATGCCGGCCGCGGCAGCCATCGTTCCAACCATCCCGCCGTTCCTAGCATCCCGCCGCCGACCGCGACGGCGGGATGGTAGGAAGACTCGTGAAATGGGGCTTTAGGTGCACAATAGAGAGCGCCAGATTTACAGACATAATCGGGAGCCATTCACGAATACGTCCCTCTTAACGCACGGTTTAGTTTGGGGTCGTGAAGCGCCACAATATAATTTAATCAGTCGCGTAGATTCGAGAATGTACAGCAGAATTGGCGACGAGCACACAAACCGGTCAGGCACGCCTTCTAGTCTTTATAATTCACGATAATGGTCCAGAAATTTCGGATAATGTACACATGCCTTGCCGCGAAGGGAGAACTTCATAAATGTCATAAACTCATAATACGGCGAAAATCCACACCGGCAATAAGTAAAAACAAGGACGCCTGGCTCGGTCCACTCTACGGCGCCATATTGGCTTTTTGTATACAGCGGATGGGTAAATCATAGGGTTTATTATCTCATACTATTGAATTTTGATTGATGATTAACGCGCGAATGAGTCGTAAATGTACTTTCAAAGCATCTTATACTCCAGCGCCCGTGTCAGCAGAGGGAGCCAACGAATTGCGACGGAACGGGAGTGCTACTATAGATCCTGCTGAGGAGCAACGTACATGAGGGGTTTTATTTTAGTGCAATAATTATACTAAAACTTTTGTGCACTGCGAGCGCGGTAAAATACGTGGTCTCTATTCAGCAAGCAATTCTATAAGAATTGAATGAAATTGAACGAACTTAACTCGGGAACTTGTGACTGTACTTGGGTCGTACAATAAGGCATGCTTTTAGTTGGAGCATTCTTGGGCATGTGTTCCAAACATTACTTCATATACATATATATTATATGTATGCAAACTTCTCCGACTGCCAGATATTAACTTGTCACGTGTAGCACAGATGTCCAATATGTAACTATAACGCTACCGAAGCAGGCGGAATAGAACTCGCTTAAAATTTTTCCACTTCCAAGCCAGCGCGTTTACGCGCTTGGCGCGTTTCAATTTGGCCATGGACGCATGGCTCGATAGGCAGAATAGACCACCCTATAGAATTTACCACCTGCAAGCCACCATCCTGAGACGCTCGTAATGCGTAGCATAACGTAGGTTTCCAATAGAGATGAGTCTGGCAATTTTTTTCGAGGTAAAATTACCAAACTTATCGCTCACCATCCGGCGGTTACTAAAAGCACAAATGTTTGGGTTGTCATTCATTGTTCCTGAAGTAATGTTGTGAGATATTTGCCCCAAGAATGCTGCAAATAAAAGCATACCTTGTTGTACTGACAATATATAGAGTGTATGGAACATCAGGGTGACCAGTGGTCCCAGTGCACATACTGAGGGGCGTCTTACACCGGTGTCGCACGGTCACTTTCGATCGTGATGGAGCCGGATCCGATTCGAATTTCTCGACCGCGATTGGCTCCATCCCGAATCTTGTGCACATGAGTCAATCGCGACCGAGAAATTCGATCGCGATCTGGCTTGATCGCGATCGAAAGTTCTCCGTGTGACACCCGTATTAGTTTAAACTGTCCTATCGGCGGCATATAGGCCCAAGAAAATGCCGACATACCACAAAAAGCGCTTTGACTAGGAGAAGAATTTTTCCTATCTTGCATCAGTTGCATAAAAATAGGCAGATAATGATGATGAATCTAATTTTCAGAGTTGCGGTGAATCGCGCGGCTGTACGAACCGTTCGCCTCCGTTGCCGGCGTTCTTCACAATGCTTGAGTTGTGAAAGCGATTCCTCGAGGTCATCCAGTGAGGTATTTACAGGTTTACATGGTCCGTGCTTACTATGTCCACTATTTGTCCACTATATGCTTACTATTTTAATTTTATGTGAATGTTTACTACAATTTATATGGCCACTATAACTAACGTATAGACTAGTGTAAGGGCCACACTTTTCTGTCGCAATTTTGACGAGCCTTTCATGGGACCGGGCCATTTGCCTCATTTTTCCAACTACGAGTATCAAATCCGCCGTAAACCTCCGCGATCGGCTGCTGTCGACATCCAGCAGCGACGCGCGAAAGTACGCTGCGGGCGACAATTCGCTGTTAAGCCCGATCAGAATCAGCGCATGGAACGCGATTGCTTCTCGGTTGGATGTATTTTTTTAATATTGGCTGTCAAGTTATGAGTGCGGCCCTTACACGAGTGCGATCCTTACACGGATTTACACGGTAAGAATCTTCCTTCGTGTATACTGTCTTCTACTTCGCTATCACTACCCCGCAGGAGCGTCTGCGTCAGCAGGCGTTTGGTGAGTTGCGCCACCACGTACCCGAGCACATGAGGGTTGGACCCTCTCGCGTGTAGCCGTGCGTGGCTTAGCCGTGTCTGGGGAAAGGGGGATCCTGGAGGTTGAGCTGGTGCCGTGTGTTCTACCTTTAAGATCCCCCGGCGGAGGCAACACACCTCTTCGGCCTCTGCTTCACATAGACGGCACCCCGGGGCTAACCCACCCAGGGGAAATTGGCAGTTGCCTTTTAATGTCCTCCTCTTAAAGCTTCGTCTTTCTCTCTCACTTTCAATGTATCCTGTCTTCTTTTCACTTCCCTTTTACTTCCGTTTTCCCAGGCAGCTAGGGTTAACCTTGTGTGGGTAGCCAACCTTGGAAACTCCATATTTGGTTATAGTAGTGGCGTACAGCTGGCGTTTGCAGGACCTGGCTTTTCCAGTTTCTGCAGCGTCCCCTCGTTGGGCTCCATGGTGGGTGGCTGGCGTCGCTGCCGAAAAATGCACCAAAACTTATGGCTGAACCATTCCCCCCAGTCCATGATCGCCGTCAGAAAAGAAGGCGCACCGAAGATGTGTTCCAATTTTTTGGACGCCAAACGCATAACTTCCCCCGCTTTCATGTTATTCATTCTGAAAAGTCGGATAAATCAGTACGAACAATTTCACCTTTCCTTGTCTCAAAGTCTTTGACGGATATTTTTGGACCAGGCTATAAAGCATCCAGGATGGCAAGCGGGGATCTCCTCTTGGAGCTCCGTGATCTGAAACAGTACGAGAAACTTCCCAACCTAGTGTCATTTGGAGATGCTCAAGTAACAGTAACCCCGCACCGTACCATGAATACCACCCGTGGCGTTGTATCAGATGATGACCTGTTGCAGCTGAGTGAGGCTGAACTCCTTGAGGGTTTCAGTGATCAGAATGTCATCAAAGTTAAACGGATTAAAATGAGGCGAGACGGCAAAGAACTCCTGACCAAGCACCTAATACTTACTTTCAACTCAAGTGTCCTGCCCGAATCCATCGAGGCCGGATACATCAAGCTACGGGTCAGACCCTATGTACCAAATCCTCTTCGTTGCTTCAAGTGCCAGCGTTTCGGCCACAGTTCCCAGAACTGCCGAGGCCGACAGACATGTGCTAAATGTAGTTCCGGTGACCATGCCTCTGAAACGTGCGAAAACACTCCACACTGTGTCAACTGTGATGGCGAGCATGCCGCATACTCGCGGTCATGCCCGTCTTGGAAGAAAGAAAAAGAAATAGTCACGATCAAAGTAAAGGAAAACATAACTTTCAAGGAGGCACGCAGGCGGGTATCGTACCTGCCAAAAACCAGCTTTGCCGAAGTGGTGCGTCAGGGGGCAGCGCCACATCGGCCCCCGGCGGCTGTCTGGCACACGCGCAGTGGGACGGCGGCGACGCCATCCGCCCCCTCGGCGGGTGCAGCCAGCGCTGCTCCGCCATCTCAGAAGGGGCCATCGACCTCCGGGCTGGTGGCCTCCAAGGTCTCGTCCCTCGAGACGAGGCCTTCACGTCAAACTAACCGCTCGCAAGAGCGCGTGTTCAGCGCCTCGCAAGATGCGATGGACACAACGACCGGCCAGACGGCGCCACCAGCGCCTAAGGAGCGGCGAGAGTCTCTCGACCGCTCCAGAAAAGAAAGATCTCGTGTCACGGCGCCTGCAAAGGGCCCCGCGAGCTAATCTTCATGTCTTAAACACACAGCACAAACACATTTATTATTATGGAGACACAAATACTACAATGGAATGTCAGAGGACTTCTTCACAACCTCGACGACATTACAGAACTCCTACACAAACACAATCCAAAGTTGCTGTGTGTTCAAGAGACACATCTGAAACCCAAAAACACAAACTTTCTCCGTCAATACACTATCTTCCGGAAAGACCGTGATGAGGCTAATGCCTCCGGCGGTGTAGCTATAATAGCAAATAAGTCTGTAGCCTGTCAACATGTCGCCCTTCAGACACCCCTTGAGGCAGTGTCAGTTCGGGCAATTCTTTTTAATAAATTAGTCACTATATGTTCCATATACATACCCCCAAACTATCATCTCGGAAAACCCGATTTCTATAACCTCATTGATAAGCTTCCGGACCCCTACATAATCGTAGGTGATTTTAATGCCCACAACACGATTTGGGGAGACTCGCGATGTGACGCAAGAGGTCGACTCATTAAAAACTTCCTTTTAAGTTCTGGTGCGTGCCTGTTCAATAAAAAGGAACCAACCTATTATAACATTCATCCTAATTCTTATTCATCAGTAGACGTGTCGATTGGCTCTGCTTCTATTTTCCCTTACTTGGAATGAAATGTAACCAAAAATCCTTATGGAAGTGACCACTTTCCTGTAATGTTAAATCTAATACAGAAACACGATTGCCCACCACATGCTCCTTGGTGGAAACTAGCCTCCGCCCAGTGGAATCTTTTTAAGCAATCGACTTACTTGTCACAACATTTTATTACCGATCTTACTATAGACGACGCAGTAGCGTATTTCACTGCTTTTATCATCGACGCAGCAAACAAGTTCATTCCACCATCAAGCGGTAGCTCATCCAAAAGACGAGTGCCGTGTTGGAATGATGAGTGCAAGGAGGCACGGAAAAAACAAAATAAAGCGTGGGGTGTACTCCGTCGATCCCCAACTGCAGAAAATTTGATGGAATTTAAAAACATAAAATCACAGGGAAGGCGAACGCGACGACAAGCTAAAAGGGCAAGCTGGGAGAAGTTCCTATCGAGTATTAATTCATTCACACAGGAGGCAAAAGTATGGAATGGGCTCAGGAGGCTTAAGGGACAACAAATTCATCCATTGCCCCTGGTGGATAAAGAAGGAAATAAGTTGGAAGACCAGGCTGACGCTCTTGGTGAACACTTCGAGCGCGTGTCTAGTTCCACCCACTATTCGGAGAGCTTCCTGAAATATAAAGCAATAGAAGAACGTAAGCCTCTGAACCGGAAATGTAGCCCAAATCAACTTTATAACCGTCCTTTTGGTATTGCCGAACTTAAAGCCGCCTTGTCAGCTTGTCAGAGCACTGCACCGGGTCCGGATAGAATCATGTACGATATGATCAAGCACTTGCACTGCGACACGCAAATCACACTACTCACACTTTTCAATACCATCTGGGCTGCTGGGTATCTTCCATCTAAATGGAAAGAAGCTATTGTCATCCCAGTTTTGAAGCACGGTAATGATACTTCATTGCTGACCAGCTACCGGCCTATAGCACTTACGAGCTGCCTTTGTAAGTTTTTGAGAAAATGATCAATCACCGTCTTGTACATTTCTTAGAGTCTAACAAAGTGCTTGACCCATTTCAATGTGGCTTTAGGGAAGGCCGATCTACAACCGATCACCTCGTGCGCATCGAAGCAAACATCCGTGATGCATTTGTACACAAGCAGTATTTCTTGTCTATATTTCTTGATATGGCAAAGGCGTACGATACGACATGGCGGTACGGGATCTTACGAGACCTGTCGCACATGGGCATTCGAGGTAATATGCTTAGCACTATAGAAAGCTACCTGTCTAACCGTACTTTTCGAGTCAAAGTTGGTAACGTATTGTCCCGCCCATTTATTCAAGAAACTGGTGTGCCACAAGGGGGCGTGCTTAGTTGCACCCTTTTCATTGTGAAAATGAATTCCCTTCACAAAGTCATTCCATCCTCAATGTTTTATTCAATATATGTCGATGATGTGCAGATCGGATTTAAGTCTTGTAACCTTGCAATATGCGAGCGTCAGGTTCAGCTCGGACTGAACAAAGTGTCAAAATGGGCAAATCAAAATGGTTTCAAGCTAAACCCTCTCAAAAGCTCCTGTATACTCTTCTCTAGAAAGAGAGGCTTAATACGAGATCCAGATATCATGCTGCATGGACAACGCATACCAATCAACACTGAACACAAATTTTTAGGCATTATACTTGACACAAAACTAACCTTCATTCCTCATATCAAGTACCTCAGAGCTAAGTGCCTGAAAACAATGAACATCCTGAAAATACTGTCACACACAACATGGGGTAGCGACAGAAAATGCCTCATGAACCTCTACAGGAGCCTTGTACGATCGCGGTTAGACTACGGCGCAGTAGTGTATAACTCTGCTACCCCCAGTGCTCTGAAGATGCTGGACCCTGTGCATCATCTTGGTATCCGCCTCGCCACCGGTGCCTTCAGGACAAGCCCTATTCAAAGCCTCTATGTTGAATCGAACGAATGGTCCCTTGATCTACAACGATCATATTCTACTTTTAATTACTTTCTGAAAGTACACACTGATAAAGACCATCCTTGTTATCCTACCTACGGCTGAGGCCTACGCAATATTGTCAGCCGTAAAACACATAAGGAAATCAAAACTTCAAAAAACTATTATATTTACAGACTCCCAAAGCGTTGTAAAAGCCTTGAAGTCACCCTGTAAACAGAAAAACCCTGTTCTTATTGAGCTCTATTCTGTTCTGTGTAGAGCATACGCAACTAACCAGCATGTCATTATATGCTGGGTGCCTGGGCATAGAGGCATCGAGGGCAATGTTCTTGCCGACCAAATGGCCACATCAGTCACATCACCCGCTATTAACCCTACAGCTGCTGTTCCTGCAACAGATTTAAAACCTTTCTTGCGAAAGAAACTGCGAAGCCACTGGCAACGCTTGTGGGATGCAGAAACAAGTAATAAGCTTCATTTGATTAAGCCACAGTTAGGTTACTGGCCTTCCGTAACAAAAACCCGGCGAACTGATATCCTATTCTGTCGTCTAAGAATAGGACACACGTACGGCACCCACAATTTTCTATTGAGTGGTAATGACCCGCCAACCTGTGGTAGATGTGGTGAGAGGCTCACCGTCCTCCACGTCCTCCTGGAGTGTCGGGAAGCCGAAAGAGAAAGAAAGAAACACTTTCCTCTAGCATATCGCTATTATGTCCCTTTACATCCCGCTATGTTTCTCGGTAAAGAACCGCTCTTTAACACCAAAGCAGTCCTCGCATTCCTGAATGATGTTGTGCTACATGTTATTAGCCCAACAAGTTCGTAGCGCATCCTCTCTTCAGAGGATGTTGCTGTGATTGTTTTTTATAGCACATGCCTCCAGGCCCTTGTGTCTCAAGGGCTCTGTTTAGGCACTTGTGCTTCTGGCTAATTCTTGCATCTGCAATATTTTGGAAGTCATATCATTCTATCGAATGCATTGCTCATGCCTATAGTACATATCATTAGTCATTGCCATAATCTTATTACGTATAGATTTTACGCACTTTACAGCGACTGCTTTTAGGCCCCTTTACAGCCATGCCACATCTAACCTTCATATAATTGACTATTCATGTACCACTAACAAGCCATTACCATCGTCCTGGCGCTCTTTGGCCACACCTGGCCCTTGCGCCAATAAACAACAATAATCATCATCATTGTTATCCTACCATGAGCGATATGACCTCTGCAACACTTTTTCAAAACAAGCCTGCAGTAAGAGAGCCACTCTCACTCCGTGTGAGGAGGATGAGCGAAGATATGGGCGTTCCGCTTCTTGAAAATCGCCTAATGGCTCCTGCTAAGCCGTTACCGCCGTGGTTGTGGCAGATCATTGACTGCGACACGTCATTTGTTGAGGTAAGCAAGCATGCTCCAGAGGCCCACATTCGTATGCATTTTCGAGAGTTACAATTTAAGTACTCGTGCCCAGAATACTACACAGATGCGTCTAAATCGCATGCCGGCGTGTCTTATGCAGCCGTCGGCCCATCCTATTCGGAGTCAGATGTTCTTCACCATCATACAAGCATCTTTACAGCAGAGGCGTATGCACTATGGTGCGCTGCGAAACAGATCAAGCAGTTAAAACTACATAAGGCGGTCATATATACAGACTCGTTAAGCGTCGTTAAAACTTTGATGTCATGTTGCAAACACAAAAATCCAGTAATTACAGAACTTTTCTCACTCCTATGTACTATTTATGCCTCTGGCCAACATGTAACGGTATGCTGGGTGCCTGGACACAGAGGTATTGAAGGTAACGTGCTAGCAGACCGAATGGCAACTTCCTTAGATACAAAATCTTGCAACCTGTCCATAGCTGTTCCAGTTATAGACCTAAAGCCATATTTGCGGAAAAAACTGAGAACGTACTGGCAACATAAGTGGGACGCTGAAATCCTTAATAAGCTCCACGTGATTAAGCCACATTTAGGGCACTGGCCATCACTGACCAACTCGAGACGAAGTGATGTCCTATTCTGTCGTCTCAGAATAGGGCACACTTATGGTACACATAGTTTTTTGTTGACTGGCGGTGAACCTCCAATCTGTAGTAGATGTGGGAACACCCTCAGTGTTCAGCATGTCTTCCTGGAATGTCGCGAAGCACAAGCTGAGAGGGAAAAACACTTCCCTTTAGCATATAGGCAGTGTATACCGCTTCACCTGACACTGTTTCTAGGCAGAGAACCGCTTTTCGACATGAAATCTGTTTTAGCATTCTTAAGTGACGTCCATACGCTCAACGTATTCTGCCCAAGAAATTCGTAGCACGGCCTCCTGCGAGAGGCCGCTGTTGCGATGTCAATCTTTGTTTATAGCACATGCCTCGGGCCCCTTGTACTCAAGGTACCT
Organism: Dermacentor silvarum; assembly: GCF_013339745.2. Taxonomy (NCBI): domain Eukaryota; kingdom Metazoa; phylum Arthropoda; class Arachnida; order Ixodida; family Ixodidae; genus Dermacentor; species Dermacentor silvarum. The sequence continues at coordinate 50,305 of NW_023606435.1, forward strand.
GGTGAGGCTGTTGTGCTACTCGTTGTCAAGCATCACCTTTTAATTTTTATATACATGTTATCGCAACCTTGTTGCACATTTCATACTCATTGCATACGCCACTTCAGTCACTATCATTATTTTACTACCTATATGTTTTACGCCATTTACAGCGACAGTTTTTAGGCCCCTTTACAGCCATGTCACATCTACCATGATAAACTCATTGCGTGCGTCATAGCAGCTCATCAATTACATTACCACTTGTCATGGCGCTCTTTGGCCATACCTGGCCCTTGCGCCATAAAACACCACACATCATCATCATCATCATTGTTTCCCAAAAGACGTCGTCAAACGCAACGAATCGTCGTCGGAAGGGCGGCTTGGTTGCCTTCACACGTTTGCAGGGCGAAAGGTTCCCTCGTTTCCCTGAAACCACACCGAAACGCAACCAGTCGTCCTTGAGGTGGTCCTCCCGGGTTGTTGGGCGCAATGCCGGTTAACCGACGCCTTCGTTCGCAACAGCCTTGGCGCCTGTCTGCTAATTAAGCGGCGAGACTCAACTGCTTCACACACTCGAATTCCTTCGCTAACCTCGGCGCGCGTTTGCCACGCCGAGTATGTGCGCATATTCCGAAACCCCCGCAGCAGACGAAACCGAAGCTACCGAGGCCAGCCGAGTAAAACCTACCGCTCGCCTATCACGTGAGGGCCTATTTCCCATCACCCCATTCCTCTAAATTTTTGATGACTAGGCTTCAAGATTGTCATGTGACGCTCCCTCCTAGTTTTTTCCTTCCTCCATGGCTTCCGGCGCCGTCCTCTCTCTCGCACGCGATTAACCTGCGGTTACCGGCTCACCCTCGTAGGCTGTCACTCGCACACACGGCGCGCGGCAATGATATTATCGCCGTTAAACTTTATACGGAACCTCACGGCGACCACGACGGTAAAAATGCGCTTGGACTGTCCGTATACTTGCTATCGCAATAAAACGGAAGTTTGATGTCCGCAGATCTTTTGTCGCTGCACAGATTCCTGAGAACCTTGCGAACACCAACTGTTAGGTTGTTACCGCCGCGCCATTTCCCGCATACTATCCAGTTTCTTCGTACATATTGAGTAGAAGTGAACTTCTGAAAGTTTTTTTCTTCAGGAAATACTAGTCTAAGTCCTTGCACAACTTACAAACTTTCGCCACCTAAGATAATATTCAATTGACACAAAAAATTGGCCAGAGATAAAATATTAGTAGCCGCCAGCACCTCTATTATCGTTCTTCCTTTGCTTATATGTTTGTTAGTATAGCTGAAGCACCTCTATGAGATCTCCGAACCTTCCGCGGGTATATATCTGCAAATCAAATAATACGCTTAAGTTAATGAACCGACAATCTGACTCGCGTCTTTACGCCAAGAGTGGATATGAGATCATGGACACCGTTCACATACCTCCAAATTGATGCGAATCAATGCGGAATGAAGCGAACGTATTTATAGAGCAAATTTTTTGTTCTGATAGTGGCGAATTCTGTACAAATGAGAAACGCACCAGCATTATCAACAATTTTAATGCAAGAAAAAATGGTTCATTAAGAGCATTGTCATTCAAGTTTATTATCATGTAGCGTTTGACTACCGCGTCGCTGATTGCTTTAAGTTACTGCTAGAGATCTCGAAATGAACATCAGAAAACTTCATCTTTCCTTTTCTGCGCTTATTTGTACTGCGCATCACTGGTATTAATATTGTCAGGTGCAACAGAAGGCCTTCAGAGCAAGAAGTACTGCACCGGCAGAGACGATAGCCAGGAAGATGAACCTCTTCTTCTCTCCTTGCCTGAATACTGGCTCGCGCTCGCCGCAGCTCGTGACCTGGTGGCATTTTCCCCCTGTGAAAAGAAAAACGGGCATCGTCCCGATGCTAGCGCTAGTCGACGTAGGTATAGGGAAAGAAAAAAAGGGGTACGAACATAACGTATGCACAAGTGGGGGGGTGAGGGAGAGGAAAATAAAGTACGCCATAAAGTTGAAACGCTGTCGCACTATCGCGCGAAATAAGGTTTGAGTCGTACAACGTGCACAATCTCCGAGTGGTGCCTTAGACGCTGGGGCGATATGGCACTATCCGGGAGAACCTCGTAGTTCACGTCGCTAACGCGACGCAGCACTTTGTAGAGTCCAAAGTAGCGACTGAGCAGTTTCTCTGACAACCCCTGGCGGCACATCGGCGTCCACACCCAAATTTGATCGCCGGGGTGGTGTTCCACTTGGCGATGGCGAAGATTGTAGCGGCGTGCGTCTACACTCTGATGTTGCGTGATGTGTAGGCGTGCCAATTGGCGAGCTTCTTCGGCATACTGCGTAAATTGCTCGGCGTCAGGGGTGAGCAGCGCGTCGTAATCGTGTGGAAGCATCGCATCCAGCATGGTCTGAACCTCACGTCCATAGACAAGACGAAACGGCGTGAATCACGTTGTCTCCTGGATGGCAGAGTTGTACGCAAATGTTACGTACGGTAGAACCTGATCCCACGTCTTGTGTTGTACATCGGCGTACATGGATAACATGTCGGCGATGGTTTTGTTCAATCGTTCCGTCAACCCGTTGATCTGCGGATGATATGCAGTGGTCTTGCGATGGCTCGTGTAGCTTAGCTTGAATACGTCGTCAATCAGCTGGGCCGTGAAAGCTGTGCCTCTGTCAGTGATCACGTAAGACGGGGCTCCATGTCGAAGCACGATCTGGTCTATAAAGAACTGGGCAACATCGGCAGCCGTAGCGCGTTGTAGAGCCCTTGTCTCGGCGTATCTCGTTAAGTAGTCTGTGGCGACTACGATCCACTTCTTCCCGGCTGATGATAGTGAAAAAAGCCCGAGTAAATCCATTCCTATTTGATCGAATGGTGCCCTGGGTGGTGCGATCGGTTGCAGCAGCCCCGCGGGCTTCAGTGGCGGGGATTTGCGGCGTTGACATTCACGACAACTCTAGACGTAGCGCTTTACAGATGTAGAAAGTTTGGGCCAGTAGTACGCCTGTTGAACTCTGGCGAGAGTTCGTGAGGAGCCTAAGTGACCCGATGTGGGCTCGTCATGGTAGGCAAAAAGAATGTCGTCGCGCATGTCAGCAGGTATGACGAGAAGGTAGGGCTTGCCGTTGCTGTTCGAGTTTTTCTTATACAGGACACCTCTTCGAAGGCAGGACGAGAGACTGCGAGAAAGGCGTCGAGGTATGGGAGAGTTGCGTCCTTCGAGGTTTTCGATGATTGCGCGGATTTCGGCATCCTCGCGCTGTCGTGCAATCCAGTCCGTTGCGGTGAGGGCCCCAAGGAATCCACTGTCATCCTCAGCGGCCGGATCACAAACATCGGTGGGTGCACGCGACAACGAATCCGCATCTTCGTGCTTGCGGCCTGATCTGTATACGATGGTCAGATCGAATTCTTGCAGACGAAGGCTCCATCGTGCGAGTCGCCCAGCGGGGTCTCGTATATTGGTCAACCAGCATAACGAATGGTGGTCGGTCACTACTTTGAAGGGGCGACCGTAGAGGTAAGGCCGAAACTTCATGGTCGCCCATACCACTGCAAGGCACTCTTTTTCTTAGGTGGAATAGTTTGCTTCTGCCCCGCAGGGACGTCTGCGTCAGGAGGCGTTTGGTGTGTTGCGACATCACGTACCCGAGCACACGAGGGTTGGACCCTCCCGCGTGTAGCCGTGCGCGGCTTAGCCGTGTCCGGGGAAAAGGGGATCCTGGGGGTTGAGCCGAAGCCAGGTGTTCGGACCTTTAAGGCCCCTCGGCGGAAGCAACCCACCCCTTTGGCCTCAGCTTCACGTAGACGGCACCCCCGGACTGACCCACCCGGGGGAAATCGGTAGTTGCCTTTTCCTATCCTCCTCTTCAATCTTCGTCTTTTTCTTTCACTTTCAATCTTTCCTGTTCCTTCTCACTTCTGATATTCTGATTTTCCAGGCAGCTAGGGTTAACCTTGTGTGAGATAGCCAACCTTGGTCATATCATATTTGATTATAGTGGTTGTGTACAGCTGGCGTTGGCAGGTCCTGTTCATAACAACCCTGTCGCGTCCCCTTGTTGGGCTCCGCGGTGGGCGGCTGTCACCGCTGCCGAAGTCACTCTAATTTGTATGGCTTCCTCATACCCCAAACTCCCTGATCGCCATCTCATAAAAAGAGGGCGCACCGATGAATCCTTCAACTTCTTCACAAAGGCTAGCGAAATGTTTCCACGTGATTCACTGTGAAAACACCGACAAAAAAGCGACAAACATTTCACCCTTCTTAGTGTCAAAATGTCTCACGGAGGTCATTGGAAGTGGCTACAAAGCCACCAAGATGGCAAGTGGTGACCTTCTGATTGAGGTAAAAGACAATGCAGTACGAGAAACTCACAAACCTTGTGGCATTTGGCGATAAAACCATATCTGTCAGCGCACACCGAACAATGAACACCGTCAAGGGTGTGGTTTCAGACAACGACCTCATGGATTTGACTGACGAAGAACACCTGAATGGATGGAAAGAAGAAAACTTTATAAATGTACAACGCATAAAAATCAGGCGCGACAACAAAGAACTACCAACCAAACCCATAGTACTTACTTTTGGCTCTAGCACACTCCCAGATGCAATAGAAACAGGCTACCTTCCCCGCAGGGGCGTCTGCGCACGCAGGCGTTTGGTGAGTTGCGCCACCACGTACCCGAGCACATGGAGGTTGGACCCTCCCGCGTGTAGCCGTGCGCGGCTTAGCCGTCTTCCACTCTCATTGGCGCCAAGGACGTATTGTTTTTTATCGCAAAACCCAACCGCCCTCCCGACTCTCCCTCGTCTTATCGACCCATAATCATGAATTCGTTTTTCGGCAAAATTTTAGAACGTTTACTAAATTCCCGCCTTTACTTTTTCCTCCATTCCTCCAACCTGATTCATAAGAATCAGTTTGGATTCACGCATGGGAAAAGTGCGCCAATCGCCCTCTACCGCCTCCGTAGGACTCTCGACTCATTTAAGGATAAGAAACTTCACGCATTACTCATCTCCCTGGATTTTAAAGGCGCTTTCGATAGCGTCTGGCATCCCACCGTTTTACACTTTCTCCGCTCCCACAACTGCCCCAACAACCTCTACCACCTTCTCCGTTCCTTTCTCCATAACCGTAAAGTCACGTTCCGTTCCCAGGCTGGCAAGGTGTCCGCTACTCCCACATTGGGCAGCCCTCAGGGTTCCCCTATCAGTCCACTACTGTGGAACATTGTGATTTATGGCCTGCTCGAACTTCCTTTTCCTCGAGATGTATTCGCCCAAGCATATGCGGATGACACGGTGCTAGTGATTTCCGCCACCAGTAGACTAGAACTTGAGGCGAAAGCCTCTGAATCTCTCAGCCTTATTTCCGCTTGGGCTTCGCGATGTAAAGTGCTTATCAGCACCGACAAATCCTTTTTTCTATACTTTCCGAACAGTCATACTTCATCATCATCACGCACCCGCCAAACCATTGTTCGTGTAAATGGAACCTCTCTGCATTCAAAAACTAGTATTCGGATTCTGGGCGTTATTTTCGATACCAATCTTACGTTTAACGATCACTTAAATTACCTCCGTACGAAATCAGATCTTCTCTCCACCCGTCTCCTCTTGTTCATCCGTATGCATTATTCTCTGTCTCCTCCCGTTTTACGTTTACTTTACAATCAGGTGCTTCTTCCTTCTCTCACTTACGCCTCCCCGGTCTGGTGGCCGACTTTCCCGACTTCGCAGTTTAAACTGAAATTAACCTCTATACAACGCACTCTCCTTTTAACTATGACTGGCGCATTTCGCACCACCCGCACTTCCTCCCTTCAGGTTCGCGCCCATGCTTTCCCCCTAACTATTGAATTGGATCGCTTAAATGCTCAGTTTTCCCTTTTTAGTCTCAAAACCCTTACCTTCTATGGCCCCTCCACGTACGACCCCCGTGACACCCAGTATCCTCTTAATCCCTGGCTCATTCATCCTAGTCTCAAATTTTGCCTTCACTTTCAAATTCTGGAACTCCGTCAAGTCCGTCATGTGACGTCCCTGCCTGTCTATCATCTGTATACAGATGGTTCTTACACTTCTTTCTCCGCTGGTTCTGAATTCGTCTTGTTTCACCCTCATGGCCGCATCATTAAAGTGGGTCGATACAGGATCATCGGGGCAACTAGTGCATATGCCACTGAGGTCATCGCGTTCTTGGAGGCCCTCATCTACGTCCGCACTTTACCTCATGCTACCCCGCTTCATATCTACTCTGATTGCCTCTCCCTTCTTCACGCTATATCCGCTTTAACCACCACAAATACCTACGTCCATGAAGCTAAACAACTCCTCCTTTCTATCTTATCATTCCGTCCCGTCTTCTTATACCACGTGCCCGCCCATCGGGGTGTTGTCAGCAATGAGCTTGCAGACAGCATCGCCGGTTCGGCTGCGGCACGTGGAATTTCCAGGTCCATTCTTCTTTCACAGGCCTCAATTAAATCTAGGATGCGTGCATCCTCCTATGCCCAGTGGCATGTTGCCTGGTCGCGCGACAGCGCAGACACGGCGCTTTACCACTGGGTTCCTAATGTGTTACAGATACCTGCCTTCTTCCCGCCCCGCAAACCTCTTGCTCAACTTCTCACCTGTCATGCCCGATTACCTTTTTACTTTTTCCGATTTCATCTCTCCCCTCATAGTAACTGTGCCTGCGGTGATTCCTGTATCGACCTACTTCATTACTTTAACCATTGCCCATTAACTTCAGAGGTTGCTACATTACTTAAGGACAGCAATGACTTTCTTCTCAGTCCCACACACTACCCTTCACTTCTCCTTAACCAGCGGAAGAGAGCACTCTTAATTCGCCTCTATCGCCTAATTTCTTCTTTTACATTCCCATCTTCTTCTTGACTCTTTTCTCTTTCTACTACTTGCATCTTTTCTCTCCCTCACATTTCTCTCTCATATCTTTCTCCTGCTTTCGTTGTTTGGTGCCCTTGGTTACGCTAACTAAGGTGGGGCGTTGCTCCGGGGGTACCATTCGCGGAATGACTGGACTCCATCCTCATACCTATGATTATCACCATCGTTCTTCTTCGCGCTCCCCGCACACGCCTTTTCGTTTCTTTTCTGTATCACATCACATTGGTGTTTTCTTTTCGCTTACCTTCCGCCTACTCTTTAAATATTTCCCAGCTACAAGCCTTTTCAGCACTTCATTGACCTCCTATTCCTGGATTTTGGGCCACCCGCATGCTACCACCTGCCCGCACCTGCCTGGCCTTTGCTTTCGATGGCCTGCCTTGCCGCCTTGGACACCTTTCCTATTTCTCCTACAGCCCTTCTTTTTTCCTTTCTGTATCAAGTGCTTCTGTGAGCATTGCTTAATAAATGCAGTCGAGATGCATCCCACCATGCCGATGCTGACCTTTGGGAATATCGAGTTTTTCTTTGCCAACGCTCTCATCTTGGCATTTCGTTCGGCTCTTCTCGCAGTTGGTTTTTTTTCACCATTGGCTTTTTTTCAAAACTGTTTTGGGTTCATACCCCTTTTCATTTATGTTTCATTGGTTCAAACCTGCGATACCTGTGGTGGTGCGGGTTTCCCTCATTTTTATTTAGGTTGTTTTTATGGAACGAGGGGCACAAAAAATAGCCATGTTTCGTAATATTGCATATTCTCAAACGCGGATGCTATTGACGAACAGCTGGCGTTAATCAAGAAGGCCGCGCACGCCAGCGTAGGAATGAAACTTTGGCCGCACTGTTTCCCAGTGTCATCGCCGTAGGGTCTGGCTAATTTCTATTAGTTTAAACACTCAACTAGCCTCGAACCAGCCGAAACTGAAGGTCAGACATACGCTTGCTAGCGCGCGCTCACTACTGGCCGCCACTGGCAGGACGCCTTGGCAGACTTCGCTTCCTACAGCGATATTGCGCAAAAGGCGCAATTTGAAGTGGCTACTATCCGTTCGTCAAGATGGTGCAGGACAAAGCTGGTCCGCACCACATAGCATGGCCAGACTGGAGCACATGGGCACGAGCGCGTACTTCAGCCCTGACGTACGCGCAGTTCGCCGCCGCTACCACTGCATGCAGCTTCGTCTACAGCATAGCGTAGATACCATGGCCGCCGTGGGACGCCGTGACGAGCGCGCCGCCGTAGTGTACCTGGATAGCCTGGCTTGGTATTGAAGCACCCTAGCTCGCTGCTGCTCACTGAGGACAACACTATGTTCCGAGGTGACTGGACTGTGGGTCCGGACGCCAACATCTGACGAGCAGGTCGTTTGCTTGCACACTCTTGGGATGTATCGCCATGATCGTCGAAGCTCATTAAGCTGTGAATTCTTTAAACGCGAGTTCGGAGAACGGCATACACGCTTAGCCGATGCGCGCGCCGCCGACGTGCTCGCTCGAGCACACATGAGCCTGACGTTTTTTCTACCCTCATAAATTGTGTGATTGCCTAAGAGGTAAGGTCGAAAGCAACTGTGCTAAGCATGTTACTTGGTGAAAGAATAGCAGCGCGTAGCTACCTAGTACACTGCAGCACTGCAAAGGCATGCCACATCGTGAACTCAACCTTAGGTGAGGCGTATGGCGCTTCGGACTATGGCGCTTCGTGGGCGCCAAAATCGGAAGTAATGGCGTCCATGTGAGCATCGAAAATCATATATGAACCACGCCATAGTGGCGTTCAGTTGGAGGAGCGTTGAGGGCTTCACCCCACTCCATGGGGCGGGAGCGGAGTGAGAAGGAGCATCGCAAAGGGGATCACAGGCAATCTTGGATTGCCTATAACTCCGCTTCAGCTGACCGCATTCAAATACATCTTGCTGCAAAGTAGTCCTGAAATAGCCTGTTTTCGTCAAATGCATTTCTGTACTTCGAAAAAGGTGGTTCCCGACCCTTTTAACGATGCAGAGCTTGCAGCTAAAGCAGCCATCCTCAAGGCACAGTTCCTTGTGTAAACAGACGCTATAATTTCGACAGGACATTGCCAATTTTGAGGTGCTAGGAATGGTAGGAAAAGCCGATTTCTATTACGATTAGCATGTTTCCGGGGGTGCCCGTTTCCAACAACAGCAGCAGGCTTGCATTACCCAACATTCTATCGTTACCATTTTGCACATCAAGCAGCACAAATAAGATGAACGGTTTATGGACAAATAAATCATGAATATCTCTCGACATGCAGGACATGGTCATGTTCGTTCGTTGACCGCCCTTCTCTAAAACCACACTGCTTCGGATCATCGATTTTGTTCTGCTCAAGCGCATGTAAAAGACGGCGATTTATCTTTTTTAAGGTGCTTACAAAGACATGTTAGAGCAATCCGGTGGTAACTTTATACTTAGAATAGGTCTTTGCCCTTCTTCAAAAATTGCGATAACAAGAGCGTTTCTTCCCTGAAGACGGAAGGAACCCGTCAGCTGATTTAGTATTTTAAACAACGAGAAGTGTTATTTGTGTGACGGTGTGCAGGTTTTTAATCATCCCTTATACATGATTCAGTCAGCTCCCGGTGCAGAGCTAATACATGCGATCAAGGACGCTGCCAGCTCGGCAAGGCTATAAGGATGGCTATAGGCTTCATTGGATCGGCATTTACGGTCCAGTACCTTGCGTTTTGCAATTTCGCTGTATTTATTGAACGCCTCCGAATAATTAATCGAGCTGGGTACGCGCTAGGAATGTTCGCGAAGAGTGCAGGCCTCGTCTTCGACGCTGTTTTCGTGTTAATTGAACAGGGGCAGTGGATGAATTTACTGCCCATTTAGCCTTCTTAGGCCAGTTCTAAATTTTGGTACAACCTAATGGCCAGAGAAATCTATCCCAACTTACTCTGCAAGCCTGCCGCCCCTGTGATTTCACCTGGTTAAGTTGAATTAAATTTTCTGTATTTGGCTGTGGACGCAGTAAGCCACATGCTTTAGTTTTTCTTTCTCAGCTGTCTGGCAGTCAAGATTGCACGAAGACGGCCGTTGTTGACATCTGCGGTCATTTGTTCGTGAAGTCAATCTTTTTTTGCTGCGTCTATACTGAAAACGGTAAAATGCGCTACTGCGTCATCTATGCTAAATTCGCTGACAGAATATCTCTCTAAGTAAGTTGACTCTAAACTGCTTCTAGTCAGCTGAGGCTAGTTTCCATTTGGGACATGGTGAGGTCATTCCTGTTGGTCTAACAACATCAGAATTGCGGGTAAGTGGTCAGTTCCGTATGAGTATTATATGCATTTTCACGGACACAAAACCCCCGCTGCTAGTTTTGGAATGCTTCCTGCGCCACAACGCATATCATGTTCTGGAACTGCAGATCACCGAGCTACTTTCATGCGCTCAAGAAAAACACCACCGATTAGTGTTCCAATGGATCCCTGGACACTGTGGCCTCAATGGTAATCAGATGGCCGATGCTGAAGCAAGGCGCGCCCTCCCCAATGACCTGCGAACTGTAGTGCCGTTCTCTAGACCAGACATCACATGCCTCCTGTCGGTATTAATGAGGAGTGCGACGAGAAGAAACTGGGCCCAGCCAGACGCTCGTCACGTCCGCCTTAAAAGGCTGGATCTCCATATGCAATTTCCCGTTCTGCGTGGAATTGCACGCTCTCATACATGCCTGATACACATACTGCGATTAGGCGTCGCTTTCACGCGCAAATACTTGCACATTATTGGACGGACAGACTGCCCGGACTGTTCAGTGTGCGGCGTTGTAGAGACTATAGACCATGTGCGCATGGCGTGCCTTGAGTATGCGCGCGAAAGACACACTGACAGCTACGTTAAGGCATTTATACAATAGACCTCTGTCGGAGGACCTCTTGCTAGGCGCATGGCCCACAGATTTGGCAGACGATAGAGGCAATGCGGGCTTTTTAACGTTTCTTAGGCGACACGGGCCTGGACTCACGCTTGTGATAACATTTATGGAATGTGTCCTTTCACCTCGCACCTGCCATTATCATCTCCCATTGTGACGCTCTTTCTTCCCCTCTTTCCTTTCCCATACGTAGAGTAAAGCACTGCACGGGCCGATTTTTTCAGCCCAGGCGCGGCCCGGGCCTGTTTTTACGTTTGGCTGCCCGCCCTAGCCCGACCAAAAGTTTTATGGCGAGACCCGGGCCCGGCCCAGGCCCGGAAATAATGTACGTTACCCGCCCGGCCCGGACCGCCACCCCTTTACCTTAGGCCCGAGCCTGGCCCGGCCCGGCTTCGAACCCAGCCTGAGGCCGAAAAAGAACACCGAGTGGCATTAAAAAAATAAAGACTAGAACGAAAGGAATTTATTTGTAAGGTATAAATACATGTCATAAGCAATAATTAACACCATTTGAGCGGTCTGAACGCAAATACCAGCGCGAAAAGTAGTACAAATGACCTTGCCGAGCAGTATCGCCAGCAGTTTCCAACGGCGCGACCTTGACGCTGCCCAGTCCACTTCTATCGCAGCACCCCGACAGTATTTTTCCACGTCGGGCGCCTCACTGTAAAGCATGCGCCGCCCCAGCCGCTCGTCCGACTCAACGGTATTCCACTACACACTAGCCGAAGCGCAGCCACGACCGGTCATTAGCTAAGAGCATGGATGGAGTAAATGGAGAAAGAAAGCTTCTCGTTCCTCCATGGTGCAGCGTAATGCGCTGCTGCTAGGCGACCGGTTGAGAACATGCGTGCAATCATGGATGGACGCAGTGCCATATTTCAGCCGCGTGACGAATTATCTTAGCTTGCCAGTCATCGTTTTACCAATTCGCCTTTGAAGAATCAGCAATTCGCGAACGCGCTTACACCGCGCTGAAAGCAATAATTAGATTGATTTTGGTAAGGAATACAATGGCATCCTTTGGGTTGAGGTGACTTCAGTCTTTCTGGACTTATACATTCTGTTCGAACAGCGCGAAATACGACGGAAGAAGAAAAGGAAAGTACACAGGAGTAGCACTGATAGTTTCCAGCTGCGCCGGGGAAACAGGTTTTTCAGAGTCGAGACGCGCGAGGATAACTGGCTACACGTTACATGCACACCATCAGAAAGTCCGAGCCCGGCCCGGGCCCGAGTCAAAATACCTGAGCCATGCCCGGGCCGGGGTCAAAAAGCACATGCCTTGCACGAGCCCAGCCCGAGCCCAGCCCGAGCCTGTGACAAAACTGCCCTACCCGGCCCGACCCGGCCTACGGGCCGGGCCGGGCTCGGGCTTTCGGGTAAGCCCGAGCCCTTGCAGTGCTCTAACATAGAGTAGCAGGCCAGAAGCTCCATTTTCCGGCCGACCTGTCTACATTTTCCATTCATTAAACTACTTCTTTTTATATCACATATCATTCTAAGTAAGTACTCTGCAGTGAAAGATAATATGCCGATAGCTGTGAATGACGTCGCAGTTTCACTTGCTATACTGTAGCACAAGGACTGTCCTTTGTCTGATGAAGTCTGTGGGGGGCACTGAAAGGACAGGTATACGAGAACATTACTGGCACTGCAGGAGTTGCAGACAGGCATTACCCACCAGGTTTTGCAGATAGCTATACATAGTGAGTGATAATATGCAGCATCGTGCCCTTGGAATTTCATAAAACATCAAAGTTTAAGACTACTAATTCCACTGCACAGTTACCCTTCGGACGCTCTATATATAAGGGACCACCATGCATGCGTATACACGCATTGCCATTTCGCGTGTGCACGCATTGCCATTTCGTTTTCATAGGATTTCACGTCTGAAAGCAAAACTGTGCTATAGGGAGACCTCGAATCAATTTTGTCCATTAGGTATTTGTAACCCCCACTTGGTCCCGAGAGCCCAAAAGGAACAAGGAAAGCACCAAGAACGACACGGCTCTACCTGAAATTGCCCCGCGCCCCCTTTCATGGCATTTTAAGATACTAAGCCTTTATATGCCCCGAGGTGGCGGGGAGAAGCGCGCCTAGGCGGGAACATTCATCGTTAATTGCAGAATGACTCGCCGTTTCCCGAATACGGTGGCCGCATAGGAGAAGGACTGGGCGGGTCAGGTTGACCGAAGCGGGAGCGCTCTATGGTGGCGTCGCGAAGATCGGCTGTGGTCTATGCAGACCAATAGTTTCGAAATTCCTCATGTTGTAAACATACATTGATGTATATAGTATTGTAAATATATTATTTTACAGAAAGAAGCTCAAGGGCGTCGTTCATGGGCTAAATAATTTATCAGAACACGAATGCGCGCCAGCTTCTGTAGCAATGAGCGGGATGAAGATAGCTCACCGTCTCCGCACTGGATGAACAGTGTAGCACTAGAACATGAGTTTACCGGATTCTTCTATGTGCGCACAAAAGGTTCACTTCTAGCAAACACGCCTAAAACCATCGCAGTCCAAGCACATTAGTGGTAATTTAGGTCTTTTAGTTCAGAAAGTTTGGGTGCTTCTGTCAGGCACAACAAAATAAACTCACAAAAAGCCCTTGAGCATGCTTCATCCCGTGTTCTCGAGCAAGAATGATTACCTTTCAGAATTTTCCGTAACGAAAGTAAACGAAATATACATTTATCTTTTACTACAAAGCTAGTTTTCTTTGCTGATTTCAATACCAAAACGGGAAAATACTTGCTTTCCATCCATCAGCATTCTCTGGACAATTATTAGTAGTAGCCATTGCCGAGAGAGCACGAGTGCCCAAAAGAAAGAAAATGGCGGTCAACATAATCGATTCCAGCAGAAGTGCTCTGTAGTCTGTCCGGCTCGGAATACCATACCGCTTTATATAGCTTGAAGATTCTGGTTAGACAATGGTGAGTATAGTGATGAATCGGTGTTTGCTCTTGAACCAGTGATACGAAAGCTTCTGTCCGAACTATAAAATACCAAGCCTTCTACATTTCCTTTGCATTGAAATCAAAGTTCCATCAATCGTAAAGTAGATACAATTCCTATTCTTTAGCTTGCAGTTTAGTTCTACAGATATTTTGGATATTACGGTTTGACGAAGAGCGTAAACTTATGTTCAGAGTTATAGGCTGCAGTTTGCCACAAGTCTTTTTGTAAGCTATCGCAGCTTTTAGAATTCTCTGCAAGATATCAGCGTTATCTTACGTTACCGGTCACGCAGAGCGCAGTTACTGTTCTTCAGCTTTTATTAGCCTAAATATATCACTGGTATCGAACTCGAAGTCTCAGAGCGAGACATTTATGGAAGCATAGCCTTCGAATTAGTCTTCGTGAAGCTATGTTAGCTCATCTGCACTAGTATTGGAGAGAGAAAGCGCAGAATTGGCGCTGATCTTGTAGAAAGCTATAGCTTTGTTCGCGAGGAAATATCCTGAACTTTAAAGAAACTCCTAGAGAGTCGTTAAACCTGTTTAGAAAGAGTCGTGAAATAAGGCTTTAAAGGGCCCCTAAACCACCTCAGATATTTTTTGAACATTTCAAGTAAACGCGCGCATAGTGTTGAGAATGCCGTCACGATCTACGATGCCAAACGCTGCAGCAATCCGTGCCAGCGGTGGTAACAATTTTACCAGGGTGCATGTGGTGATATCAATGGCGGTGACGATATTCATTGGTCGAAGAGCCTACGACTTCCGGTTAGCCTGCTAGCAGGTACGCGCGCTTCCTGCTCTGCGTCGTCGTGTTGCTCGCTTGTGTGCACTTGCGAATCGGTAATTACAGCCCGCAACGCAAGTGCCAAATTGGTCACGTTCGAACACAGTCGTTTTTAGCGGTTTGATTAGCTGCGCGAACAGAGTCTGACGGTCATGGCCTTTCTACACGTGCGCGCAACACAGAGTCCACAGCGGCACGCTTCGCATCAGTACGGGCCGGCACGGCAGCCCCAGAGGGTAGCCGAGAAGCGCTGAGTCGCGGCTAAGGCGCGTCCACGTTACCGGTACGGTAACTCGCCGCAAGCGCGAGGACTTGCTGGCGGCGTCCAAAAAAGATTCAACAACGTCTGACGACGACGACGACAATGATGATGATGATGATATGAACTACATGGGATAAGTGAGGGCGTCGAACTGATAACAGGCGGTGTTGTCGGAAGTATCAAGAATGTGAAGCAGGTTTAGGGGCTGAACACGATCTAGTGATTCTCCGCGCAGAAAGGTAATAGGGTATCTAAACGGGTTACACGCAAGCATAGCGGAAAATCCACGTACAGTGTTGAGGACAGCAAAGTGGAGAGGTAAAGCCTTGCGACCTAGAGAAATAGGCGACGGTGTAAAAAGTACCATAGCGTCTGGCGCGGTGGAGCAAGATACGGGTGCAAGAACCGACATTTCGAGTGCTACGTCCGTGTCGGATAGAACGGCTAGCTTGGCGGCTTTACTTGCAGATGTGTAAGGTAGCGGGGCATCGGAAAGTGGGAAAAGCGCAACTTCGGCCCGCTCACAGTCGATGACGGCACGATGGGGAGATAAGACCCAGCTGAGAATGATGTAATTTGAGCATGAGGACATCCCGAAAAATTCAACACAGACTATGCCGTCAATGACCACCCTTGGGGTACATTGAGCAACCGGTGCTATATGCTGCGCACTGGCGGTGCGGAGTAGCATACCAAAAAACGGTGTGGTAACCTTATGGAGCTTACGACAATGCTTTCCGTCTGACAGACACAGCAGCCCCAGTATCACAACTCCAAAAGTACTTTCCTAATTATCCAAGTGTCAATGCGGAATTTATTGCGTAAGCGTCCCTTGCTTGAATTGCGCACCATCAGAATTGAAGGACGCTTAAGCTTCGCCTTTAAGAGTGGAACGCGATAGCATTCAAAGATTCCTGGCTACCTGTGAGGCTTTTTTTTTCGTGTATTCAAATTCCAATCCGATGCTATTATTTGTGTATGTTCTAGGTAAGTCGTATTTTACGATTTTTCTGACGGATATTACTTTGAGGAATAAAATGTTTGTTCACTAATCCCTTGCGCCACGCGTAGGGCCTGTTTGGTCGGGAAGGTTCGGGATGAATTTGTCCGTCACGGGCGCCGATGCTTACGCTAACACGGGACCTTAACGCTATCGCCTCAAAAGCGCAGTTGTGGTGGTTAGTTCAAAACGTTCAGTAAATTGCTTGGCCACGGTGCATGCCTTGAGGCAGGCGCGGATCCAGGGGGGATGTCCGGATGTCCTGACCCCCCCCTCAGATTTCTTCATCGCTCCCTCGCTGACAGGGGAATGGCCCTGTCGTAAAAAAAATGGCCACCAGCATTCTTCAAAAGTATTTTTCGCGAGTACCAGTGGTATCAGCCATGTAGAAGTAAAGCTAGCTCGCTCACAAGCTTAGTTGTATTCCGTATGAGCGTGGTGTCGCGAAGTTGCCGTAGATATTCTTTCTCATGAATACCTTGGACCTTCTGGCACCTGCCGTGCCTGACTCGTCCCGTCGGTAGCGTCGAATGAACGAGGGGACGTCCCTTTTGCCAAGCGCGCCAAGGTCCACTCGAGCGCCTTCGCGCCTGATTAACTTAGTTTCCCCTTGGGGTGTCAACGGTTGCCTCATTGGCTGTCATCGGTTCCGCGACCAACCTGCTTAATGAAAGAGATCTCTCGCTGAAGTGTTCACATATAAATAAGAACTAACAGCTAAACTAAGAACTACGCATAGGCAACTTTTTTTTAACTGTAGCACTCATTGTGATAACAGTTACACGTTGACAATATCCAGTACGAGCACAGTACCGTTCGTACGCTACAAGTTTTTCATTGTAACTTCGCAGTTTTATTGTCGTACATTAAGCGTAGGAGGCTCAAACCCGCCGGATCCGTTTATCTGAGTAGGCTTTCTCGCGGAGCGGGGCGAAACCTCGAGCCGCGGCTGCGAAGTGGGGGAGCGTGACGTCAGTGGCCAACGCCAGCGCGCGGGCCTAGGATGGCGTCGCGTGGTTAAAGAAACGGGAGCAGATGCGTGCCTTGTGTAAAAGGATGACGTCGCGTGGGAAACAAAACATGAAGACGCTGGCTCGCGCTCTCGGCTACTACGCCACATCGTTATTAGGGGCGAAGCTCCTTAGGGTGTGGGTCTGTCCATCCTCTGTAGTAGTAGTAGTAGTCGTCGTCGTCGTAGTAGGTAGCCACGTCTACTTTTATGAAAAAAAAATCCGAAAATTGTGTCCATAGCGCGGAATCGAACCAGGGACCCCTCGCTTCCGAACGCGCGGCGCTAACCAGTACGCCACGAAGCGCACATGGACACACGCACCACGACGACAAATACCCAACATTAACGAAAGACTGCGCGTTTCTAACGCGTTTGTGCTAGCGCGTTACGGCCCGTGTAAGAAGCTGGTGTAAGACGCTGTGGCCTCTCCGCCTTACCCCCGTATTCATAAACGCTCCTCGACTTGAACTTGACTTGCCACCACCTTGGGCAGCGCGTTCGAAACGCGTTGACGGCGATGGCAAGTCAAGTTCAAGTCGAGGAGCGTTTATGATTACGGGGGTCATACTCTCTCAGCAGTCATGTGATGGCGTCGGCAAACGCGGTGCACGTTCCGGCATGTGTAAACGGCTGCGTAAGACGCTGTGGCCTCTCCCCCTTACTAGAGAGTACTGCACGTTTCTAACGCGTTTGTGCTAGCGTCCCCTTAAGCAGGAGATGGTGCAATTATAATGAAGGGAGCTGTTATAAAATAGGAATGACGTCACATACGGCGCGTGTCATTCGTGGAAGTCAATCGTTCGATTTAGCGCGGCGAGACTGGGCGAATTACACGGAAGATTCACGGTTTACCGATGATTCCCTCCGGAGCTTCGCCCACTCATCATCATTCACCCCGTGGATATGCGGTGTTTTTTTGTTGTAGGTGGCGTCGTGAGTCTTCATACGCGGTGATTCGCATATCGTAAAGAACCAGCGTAGTGGTTGCTGCGTTAGAGCGGAGCGTTACGCCCGTATTCGAGAACGTTCCTCTAGTCAACACACCACCACGACTCAAGAGGGAAGATGGCACCGCCATCCCTCGACAGAAGTGGTCACTGAGCTTCATGATCATTCGTGGGAATTCTTGAGAATTGTCGCGTCTTTATGAGTCGAGAGGCGGCGCTGTGCTCAACAAGGTGGAATGGAGGAAGAGCTTCGAGTAGAGGGCTGTTTGAGAATACGGGAGTTAGTCCTCCAAAGCAAATGAAGGTGTCTCAGCCGAACACAAAGAATCTTCTTAAGGAAATCAAGGTGTCCCAACAGAACTTCAAAGACGGACCCGTGCTTACGCATTTATAACGAACCTGCAAAAGATCATCCCAAATTTTATTTTAAGAAACAATACAGGCTAGATATACCGGGTGTTCAAAATTAAGCTTTATGGCTTTCTTAAAATTATGCACTGGGAGGCACATGCAGACCACCTGCGCAAATAAGTTATGTGGCCAGGCGGACACAAAGTGAGATGATAATTATCGCTGTCAGCAGCCCAATTAACAAAAATTGAATAATGAACTTTTTATTGACTACAGTAAGTGTGTATGCTTGTATTCAAAAGTTAGACGCAGTCGTGTTTCTACACAGTTTCACTTGGAAAAATTCTTCTAGCGTGTCTGTGCTTCGAGATATCCAACTTCAAATTTTAATTGTCGTTCGCATGATTACGCATGCAAGAGAGTGAGGATCGGCGCAAAGCTCCTCCCTGATGTGACGCGGCTGTTGCGTGCGGCGTTTAGTCTGACAACGGGGCGGAGGCATTGGCAAAGATAATAACTGTCCACCTTCCCCTCACGGCTGGCGAAATGAAAAAAAAAATCTAAGAACCCATAACCGCTGTCGTAACACGCGACCGCGCAGCCTGTAAAGATGGCGGCAGCTGCCATGCAGAGATAATGGTGCGAGCGGCGAAGCCGGAGGGCAGTACGCGTGCGTAATGGTGACTAGACGACCGGGCATGGTCCTTGTCTGGGCTACGCAAATATTGTGACTGCTGATTTCCAAGTATTGTAAGTTTTATTGAAATCAAGAGCAACAACTGCACCATCAACAGCAGAAACCTTTTTAGCTATGCTAACGAATATTTCATACTGCCGCTTTAAGTTTGGTGTTGTCATGTACAAATCTCATGACAACACTTCACCCATCAAGATCTCAATGTCCTAAAGATGTCCAAAATGTCTCCTTTCCACAGCAACGCAAAGCATAAACCGCTCTCGCGTCGACTCGATTATTCTGCGCAGTACGACAATTGAAATTTGGAGTCGGATATCTCGGAGCACGCACACGCTAAAATAATTCTTCCGACTGATACTGTTTAGAAACACGACTGCCTCTAAGTTTTCAATACAAACATACCCACTTACTACAGTCAACCAAAAATAATTGTTCAATTTTAGTTTATTGGGCTGCTCACAGCGATAATTATCATCTCACTTTGTGCCCCCTTAGTCACATAACTTATTTGCACAGGTGGTCTTCGCGTGCCTCCCAGTGCCTAATTTTAAGAAAACCATAAAGCTTAGTTTTGAACACCTTGTATTATCAGGCGCAGCCGCCAAGCAAATGGCTGTATTGGGTAACTTCCTTTTCCTATAAGCTCGAAGAAACCGATACCTGGCTTCGATGCAGGTCTTCTTCCTCTTTCTGGGGTTTTATGTGTCAAAACCAGTTCTGATTATGAGGCACGCTGTAGTGGAAGGCTCCGGATTAATTTTGACCACCTGGGGTTCTTTAACCTGCACTACAACGCAGGAACACGGGCGTTTTTGCATTTCGCCTCCATCGAAATGCGGACGCCGCGGTCGGGATTTGATCCCGCGATCGCTTGCTCAACGCCTGAGCTGACTGAGCCACCACGGAGGGCTACAGGTGTTAGTCTAGCCGTATAAAACGCTTGTTTATCGTGAGCAAAAACGGTAAATTTGGGTAAATAAGAAATGCTACTATCATCATCATCATCACCATCATCATCATTGACAGAAGCTGACCCCCCCCTCAGAAAAAACCTGGATCCGCCCCTGCCTTGAGGAATCGCGAAGCTGGCCGTTCGTGTCTGCGGAACTGTAGCAACTAGTTTCCCTCGCTAGGTGACTGGTGACGACGTGAGAGGGAAAGCGAGTGACGACGCGGTGACGGAGAACGATGGTTGCCAAATGGGCGACGATCAGACGGCGAAAACTCTGGGTTGGGATGCATGGTGTGCCCATTAGCATCGTGCGAATAGTCACATCCAGGCGTTGCGACAGCAGCGTTAGCAGGTGGCATGTGACGATGGCAGAAGCACGACATAGCCGTGAAACCGCAAGCGAAGCATATGGGCTGGTTGCCGCGTGCGAGCCAAGGGTCCTGAAGAATTCTGAATGGCTGATTGGGTGGTTTGGCGTTTCAAAAACTTAAAAAAACAGTGCTACAGACACAGGACAACAGGACACTCTGTGTCCACTCTGTTTTCTGTGTCTTGTGTCGGTAGGGCTGTTTTTTTGGTAACAAGGGTTCTGAACTTGGCTTGGAGGCAGAATTGGAGGAGACGCGGGAGATGGCACTGTTTGAGGTCGCATTGTCGCAGGAAACGCGAATGGCGGCGGCGAAGGTCACGCTGCCACTGCGGCATAGGTCAGAGGTGCAGCCACTGGAGGACAGGTTGAGCCGAAGGTGGCGACTGGGCAAGCTCCTTTCGAATGGCCCTCCTAATGGGAGCAGCCAGAGGTGTGTCAGGCTGTAGATGTCGATCTCAGAGAGGCCGCATAGACAGTTGGCGCGCCAACTCCTCAAGAATGAAATCTATAATCTGAACGGAGAGTGAAGATTCGGGCGTAGAGTTGTAGGGAAGCGTGAGGCCCGAGAGAGAGTGGCCATGTACAACCCTTTGTCGACGCAGCTCATCGAAGCTCTGGCAAAGAGATCGAAGCTCTGGCCTTGAGGATATGCTTCACCCTTTCCTCTTCATTCTTTGTGGAATCGACATGGGCGCAAATATCTTGGACATCCTCTATGTAGCTTGTGTAAGTGTCGGCGGGCTGTTGAGCGCGCTGCTGGCGTAGATGCTGTTCAGCACGGAGTTTTCGCAAGGCCGGGCGGCCGAAGACTTCTCCGAATGCTGTTTTGAAATCGGACCAGGTTTGCAGTTCGCGCTCATGATTGTCGAAAAAGAGGTTCGCAACGTCAGCAATATAGAAGATGACGGTACGTAGCTTAGTCGGGCTATCCCACTTGTGATCACCGACGCGCTCATATGTAGAGAGCCAGTCTTCCACGTCAGTCTGACCTGTTCAGCTAAAGACATGAGGGTCCCACTGCCACTGGACGGCGGTGCAAATGATGGGAGCGGCGGGTGATCCAGGCTGATTGGCGGTAGCATCGAGCGTTGTAGCAGCTCAAACAGTGGGCATCGTTCGGCTGCTGAGTTCCAGGGTGAGGTCGGAAATTGCAGCACCTTCCATCAAATGAAGGAAAACGATTTATTACAAGACACTAATGTCTCAAGCAATCGAGTTCGCATCGGTAGCACACGAACGCTCATCACGCGCACAGCGACAGACGCAAGAGCATTCCTTTGTACTCCTCTTCACTACACCATAAACAACCTGATGTCATTAGTTAAGAAGATCCGAATCTACCGGTCAATCTGCTGATCAAAATTTATATTAGCGATATTGAGGAAACGCCGCTGGTGTTACACTTTGTGAAACAGTTTTTTCGAAACCAACAATCAATGCATCCGGGGGCAGGGTAACATCTAAATATGAACTGATTTTGTTACTCAAAAGAGCTACCTGTGTTTAAATTGATGGTCCTTATTCAAAGCCGCGTTGATTAGGGGTAAACATTCCGGCGGATATTGACGATTTTACGACGTGGCAATGAATATGCGTTCCGCTATGCGCGCAGGCGCAGCTACGTGGCCGCGGCAGTCGATTGCGAAGGCGAGCGTTACGGTGCAAACCCCACATGTCGAGACAGCCGAGGAGGTGGCCATTGCCCTCGCAGTGGCCACTACCGAGGGCAAAATAGTCATCAGCGACTCGCAAACAGCGATACGTAACTATGCTAACGGACGGGTCTCCCGAGAGGCACTGCGAATACTAAGAAATAACGAGGGCAAAATCCATGAGTATGGAACAATTGGATAGCTATCCCGGTTACTGGTTTTCATTCTCTAATATCTGTAATATTTCGAAACAGCGTTGATTAGAGGTAAACATTCCGGTGGATATTTATGATTTTAAGACGTGGCAATAAATTATGCGTTCCATTAGTTTGGAGTAATTGGATTGCTATCCCGTTTACTGGCTCAATACAACAGCCATTGGTTACTATTTTTCATTGCCCGATGGGACCAGTAGGTTTTGCTGCAGAACCCATAGTTGGTCACATGAATGCGCCATAAGCATATACTGCAGATATACTGCAGACAGTGCCACTACATTGTTCAAGGAACACTTTTCGTCAGTCACTTTCTTTGTCTTTTATCTTGGTAGCGGCGGAAATTACATATATTCCTCATACACCATGTACAAGTCAACCTGTGCCCGCGTAACTATTAGTAAATGTGTAATCAAAATGAGAATGACCAAGACATTTTCTTACCTATCAATAATGGTTTAATATATAAATGGATGAGTAAGAAGAAGAAGAAGAAATAAACTTTATTTAAAGAGCCGGCACTTTGCTTTTAGTGGCCTCAGGTGTCGACTCGAAGTCCTTGGACTCGGGCGGAATCTTCGGCTTGCCGGACGACTCAGAGCTGGTCTTCCAGCTCCGAACTTTTCAGGGCCGCCTCCCAGCGACGGCGACGCCCACGAAGGTCCCCGGCGGCCCCAGCAGCCGGGGCAACGGCGGGAACGAGCGAGCTTGAGGCTTCCTTTAATCTAGTAACGCCTGCCGTTATGGGCGCGTCGCGAACGGCGGCGGTTTCAGTACCGTTGTTGCCGGCACATTCTCAGAGCATGTGTCGCAGCGTTGCTCTTTGTCCGCACACTTTACACGCATCACTCGGATATAAGCTAGGTAACAGTGGCGTAACACTGCCGGACTTGGGTAACTGTGTGTTTGTAGTAAGCATAACACTACGGCCTCTTTCCTGTTCAATTTTTTAAAAAATCAGGCAAGTTTGCACTCGGTCGCGCAAAGCTTAGGCACAGCGAAGCTTATTAGCTGATGCAGCTATGTCTTAACTTGGTTCAACTTAACTACGCATGTAGGAAGGTATTCTCGAGCGATCATTTTCGGTGGTACCTTCCCTTTTGCGACATTTCGCGTGACAAGCGTTGGACGCGTGCGACAGCGCTACGAGCGACAGTGCTCCTGAGATGCCACAAATGCAGGGAGGCTAACCAAGTTTGGTACAGTACCAAGAACCAAGAACCGAACGCGTTGCCGACAGTTCGCGTGACTAGCGCTGGACGCGTCGGCGCCTACGAGCGACAGTGTTCCTGGCATGCCACAAACGCACGCAGGCTAACCAAGGTTGACACAGTGCCAAGAACGCTGCTGCTTGCCGACGCCGAATGTGTTGGAGGCTAACCGCTCGATATCAATCGGCCAGCTTCGCTATGTCTTGAGCTTTGCGTGCCAAGTGCAAGCTTTCGCCTTTTTTTTTTCTCCTGGCTCAGGAGAGACCGCGTGCGCACGCGGTCTCCTCCTCCACCTCCTCATTCGGGTTGCCTTGGCTACCACGGCTACGCACCACAAATTACGGATGGCTTAAACAGCTTCGCTCTTAAAAAGTTTCTAAAATGTAAAACCACTATCCGTTACGCGCCAGAATTGGGCCGAAGTTGACCTGCCAGGGTGAGGCTACGCCTGTGTCGGGTAGCGCTTCCTGCGTTGTGCTGATGTTTGTGGCTGGTATATACCGACATAGGGCCGTCTAGATCCACTGCCTGTGTTCTGCGTGGGCTGTGTTTTTTGCCAATAATAATAGTAATAAATCTTTTGCACCTACTAGTTGGACCCCTAAAATAATGTACATTGTAGTAAGATTTTTTGTTGTTTCTTCTATGTTTGCGAATGGTGGAAAGCGTATAATAATAACAATATTATAGTTTTCCTCTTTGCATTGACACTCCTAAGTGCTCTCTTTCTTTTTTTTTTGGCAACGAGGCCGCAGCAATAGTTTTGTCGTATGCTTTCTATTGAGACACACTTCCAATATTTTCTAATTTACAGGCACTACATAGAGAATATGTTCATCGCTGTATGAAACAATAAAGTTCTATGAAATCCCCATGTTTTCGTCCTTAGACTCTAAAACAGCTGAGTGGTAATACTTTCTCGGATGTGTTTGTCAAAGTTTCTGGACACATAACTCACATAATAAGTAGGTAGGGAACACATCAATTACTTGAGTTGCACATGAATACATGCTTCTCTTGAGTCGTGCCTTGCACTCACTGCATCTTCCAAATGCAGGCTGTGTATATATTAGGATCCCATCATTTTTTAAATCGGCTCAACATTCTTTTAGTGTACATTTTCTTTAAAAAAACCGTTGCGTCTATTCATCCATCATTTGTATGCTATACTTGATGAACATTCTAAGGTCGTCTGTGTGTGTGTTTTTTTTTATACAGTGCGAAGGTTTTTGAAATTGTCAGCCACGCCTTACGGATGCTTAAACTCTCCTGAATAAATCTCGCTTCTCATGTACTACCTTGCCTTGAATACTTCCTAACAAACCGCTCTCCGTGCGTTGCAATTAACTGCTATGACTCACCTCAAATTGCCGTAGAGTCGAGAGTGCGTCAAGGTGCAGTTGTAGGTCCGTTTTTATTTTTCTTATATCTTAACTACTTGCCTAAATATGTCTCTTCTTTTGCACATCTGTAGGTCGCCGACTTTGCACATCAAATAGAAATACGTAGCGATGACGCTAAATGTATGTTGAAGACATACTTGATTTACATTATAGCTTGCTGCGATAAATGGCTCATGGATTTAAATCCTACCAAATGTAAACTAATGACCACTTCTGGGCAGCGTGAAAGCTTTCAACGTATGAATTAGATGACATGAAACTCGAACGTGTTTCATAACCACGATACCTGGGTGTTAGTATTATTTTGGCGTAATGTGGAATACTTTTATTGATAATATCCCTAACAGAGCAAACCGTACATATGAGTTCCCTTCGATGTAACTTCAATAATGCCCCGCCCTCACCCAAGTTGCTCCCCTGTGAAACTCTTGTAACACACCGCGGTGGCTTAACAGCTATGGTGTTGCGCTGCTAATCACCAGGCCGCGGGATTAAATCGCGGCCAGGCGTGGCTGCACTTCGATGGGGGCGAGATGGAAAAACGCCACTGTCCCTTGCATTTAGGCCATGTTAGAGATAGTGGTGGTGATAATTATACCGGAGTAGCCCACTGATCAAATCCTGCTTTTGGCACGTAAAACCTCAAAATTCAATTCAGAACTCTTGTACGGTCACAGTTACAATATGCCACAGCAACGGGACCTCCTCATCACGCAGTTCTAATTAGGGCTCCTGAATTCATTCAAATTAACGCCACTACTTTCATTAGGTACAATTACCAACGCGCATCAAGCATAAGAGCAACGAAACCCAGTCTGCCATTACCGAATCTATCACTGCGCCATAAGTGTTTACCGCGATTGGCTTTCCAGAAAGTATAGTTCCATTCGTCAGTTTGTACTGAGCCTTTCATGCCTACGACTTATCGCTCATCTCGAACTGATAATCAGATAATTGAAAAACTGCCTGCAAAACAAACGCGATTTCTTATTACTTTATGCCACACAGAGATAACAATTATATCCACTTTCCCGTCGCCCCAAAATCAATTTCTGATAACCGTTTTTTTTTATCTTCCTTCATCTACGCGCCTGGACTGTAATAATCCTAGCGTGATAATTTGATGTATTCTCGCACACCTCTTCTTATTTTGTACGTGCTCGACGGTCGCAGTTCGACATTTGTATTATATGTGATGGTTTGCCACTAATAGTGTATAGCATATTGGCCATCACTATGCTATTGTTGCTCTTTATATTATGTTACCCACTACCCTCTACAATGCCTCGGCGTTTCTAAATAAAAAGTAAATGTGCAGTTCATTTGTTAGGTTCCTAACTATCTGCACTGTACAGACTGTGCTTAGTCAACCTGTATCTTTTTCGAAAAGATCTATATTTTTAATGTTATCTTCCAAACATTCTATTTGTCGTTGCGGCCTATTTACCAGCTTAAGATGGTGCGAAAGCAAGCGATTAGGCTCATTTATAACAAATGCAGAAGGTTAGATTCACACACAACGCTTATGAAAACCAATCGCATCCCACTAATTCAAGTACGCAGGAAAATGTCCGGTTTGTTTTTCATGCATAACCTTTTAGCACATAAACGAAACATACCGCATCCCACAATATGAAAAAGCGTATCGTCTCGACGAACACGCCACGCAGGAACTAATTATCTCGAACCAATTCTTCCAAGAATAGAA
This sequence comes from Dermacentor silvarum, assembly GCF_013339745.2. Lineage (NCBI taxonomy): Eukaryota > Metazoa > Arthropoda > Arachnida > Ixodida > Ixodidae > Dermacentor > Dermacentor silvarum. Next base: position 76,687 of record NW_023606435.1, read on the forward strand.
TCTTTTAAACACAGTAGTTTAGCGGGCGACCGCTTCCCCCTGGAACTGTCTTCCGGGGGCCATTTTCTAGTCGTATAGCTTTGGTAAAGCTCCTGAAGAGCATTGGTTTGAGTGAATCAGTGTTAGGTATATATATATATATATATATACATGTGTGCGTGTGTGTGTGTGTATGTATATACATTGAGAGACAAGGTTTAGGCGGTCAGACTCTACTTTATTTTCTCGAGCGAGAGCCCCACCACCAATCCACAAAACGGTGATAATGAGTATGTACAGATCGGAGTATGGAGCGTATGAATAACGCTCGCACTAATTTTCCCGCGCGCGCAAGCGGCCACCGAGGCCGCGACTTAGCCGGGAGGGAAACGCCGAACGCCGAACGAGTCGTTTGAGACGCGAAATGTGAACGATTTCCGATGGTCGGAAGAAACCTCCACGGGAGTAACGCGATAGCTCACGGGGGATGTTTGTTCATTAATAATCTAGGATCCAAAGAAGCAGGATTCAAACTTCTCACATAAAGCGGCTGTACGAATGGGCGTCCAAAGGAGCACTTGCTCTTCCGGACGAACGGAGACGTCTCGACGAGAGCTGCTGTAAGGTTGCTTGCGGTCAAACTGACTGACTGCTGTGTTGAAGCGAGCACGTTGACGACGTTCGTCAAGTCTCCAGACGAACTGTTCATGTGTACTGACCAAGGTGTTGGTTCGGGCATACAAGAAAGCAATGTTGATGGTGAATGTCAGCGAACGGCCGTACACTATAGGTAGAAAGGTGAGTACCTCGTAGTTCGTTGGGTAGCGGTGTTGTGAGCAAACGTCACAAAAGGTAAAATTTTGTCCCAGTTGTGATGGTTTGGCCCGATATACATTGACATCATATCTGTTAGTGTGCAGTGAAATCGCTCTGTGAAGCCATTTGTTTAAGGGTGGTATGCGGAACTGTGCCACAAGCTCTAAGTATTTCTTCGATCATTGTTGAGGTGAAAGTCTTGCCCCGATCTCTCAACAGTACACGAGGTGCACCATGACGCAGTACGATGGCATCGTACAGGGTGCGATGGCAATGGCAATGGCGGTACAGGGCAGCCAACCGGAGATAACCTCTGGTTAACCTCCCTGTCTTTCCTTTACCTTTTTTTCTCTCTCTCTCGTGGGCATGCACGACCAGGGCCTTCTGGCTCGCCAGGTCGGAGCAGCCGAGCAGGGCTGCCTCCCAGTCCTCCCGGGTATAGTTGGGTATAGGGGGAAGGTACGGGGTGGATTGGCATGCCCACGTCATGTGGAAAATATCCGAAGACTTTTCCCCACAGTGTGGACACTTCCCTGTGCAAGCAGCGTCGAAATAGTTTTAGGACTACCGGGCACAGCACTGTTTTAGTATAGAGGCGAAGAAGTAAACGCTCCTCCGCCTTCGTGAGGCTCTTACAGGGCTTAGGAAAGATTGCGTGGCCGAATTGGTAATGTTGGGTGATTTCCTTAAAGGTAAAATCCGGATTGGGTTCGGAGTCCGCATCGAGGGGAGGCGAGGGCGATGCCCGGAGAGTGAGCGTGCGGGCAGCGGCGTCAGCTGCTTCGTTGCCCTCGAGACCCGTGTGCGCGGGAGTCCATATTATCGTGCGGGACGCGGGGGCCCCGAGATAATGGCTGTTTTGAAGCATTCGGTACGCATAATTGGGTATAAAGCCCTTTTCGATGTTCCTGCAGGCCCCTCGCGAGTCGGTGATGATGACCAGCGAGTCCTGATATGCGGCGGCGAGCGCGATGGCCACCTCTTCCGCATGTGTTATGTCTTCTGCTTTGAACGTAAGGTCGTTCACCGCGGTCTTTTGGTGGACGACTGAGGCCGTGTACCAACCCCCATGGTGTGGGCCGGAGGCGTCCAGGCAGAATACTCCTTGTTTGTTCGCATAGTGACGTGCCAAGGCTTCCGCCCGCGCGAGGCGCCGGCCACTATGGTCGTCTCGTGTCATGTTGGCCGAAAGAGGGCGCACGTGCAGGGCGCATCTCCAGATTTCTGGGATGCGCACGCGCTCTTCCGTTAGTTTGGAATGTTGGATGTGTAATCGGGCAAGAAGGCGGCGACCCGACGGCGTCTTTGAGGGTCTTGTGTAGTGGTTCATCAAGTGTGCTTCTCGGAGCTCCGTGAAGGTGTTGACTATTCCCAGGCCCAGGTGGCGCTGGTTGGACATGTTGACCGGGAGGTCGAGGGCACGCTTGTAAATTTTGCGGAGAACTACCTCGAGCGCGTTCACGTCAAACTTGCGAAGGTGGAGGTAAGGAGTTGAGTACAAGACTCGACTGGTTACGAATGCGTGCGCCAGCCGCAAGGCGTCTTTGCACCGTAACCCCCCGCGTTTATTAGAGACCCGGCAGACCATGCGGCCCACCTGGTCCCCCACGCTGCGCAGTTTGGGCAGGGTTGTGTCGACTCGGCGGTGTTTATGAATAAAGAGACCCAGTGCTCTGATCTCATCGCGTTCTGGGATGAGTCTGTTTGCTAGGGACAGTTCAATTTTGGTAGTACACTTTGGCGAGGGGTGAATGGGCACAAATTCCGATTTGGCAGGAGAGGATGGAAGGCACAGCGGCGGGTATAGGCGTCGACTATCTCCGCCGCTGGCTGCAGGCTGGCTTCAATGTCTCCTACCGATCCGTGTTTACCCTAGATGGTAACATCGGCATACAGCGCGTTCTGTATACCTTCTACAGTCTCCAGCTGAGCCGGGAGTTTCATCATTGCCAAATTGAATAGTAGAGGTGAGAGGACCGCGCCCTGCGGGGTACCTCTCGTGCCTAATTGGTAGGGGCCGTGTTCTTCATCTTGTATCCGGATATACCATTTCCGGTCGGCGAGAAATTGCCTAACGTACTGAAACGTGTTGTGTGCACAGTTGGTTTGGGAGAGGTGCGTCAGAATTATGTCGTGTGTGACATTGTCGAAAGCCCCCTTTAAATCGAGGGCGATTACTGCCTTGTCATTGAGGTGGTATACGACGGGATTTAGAATTTCGCGGTCTAGTTGAAGAAGGACATCCTGCGCGGACTGGTGCGGGCGGAACCCGAACATGGTGTCTGCGAATACGTTTTGGTTTTCCAAAAACTCGGACAGCCTATCTCGCACCATGGCCTCTATCAGCTTTCCCGCACAAGACGTGAGGGAGATGGGGCGGAGGTTGTCCGTGTTTATGGCTTTGCCGGCTTTCGGAATGAAAGTGACCAGGGCGGTCTTCCATTCCATTGGGAGGGGTGCCTCACCGAGCCAGATAGAGTTTATGTATGCGAGGAGTGCGTCGTAGGCTGGGTCGGGAAG
>NW_023606436.1:0-40001 GCF_013339745.2 Dermacentor silvarum
AGGGCAGCGCGGCAACGCGTCTGCGAGGCGCCGGAAGGACGGGTTTCGGTTGTCGAACAGGCAGGCGTAGACAGCCGAGAAGCCCCTACACTCGAGCAAGTCGAGATCGTCCTGCACGTTGTAAGGACGGAACGAAACCTTCTCGTCGGCTCCGTTCAGTCTCAGGATGCCGCAGACAACTGACAGGAAATGTTCTTCCCGGCTCGCCTCGATGGTGACCTTCTTGAGATTTTTACGCGCTGGGAGCTCTTTCGCGAACGCTTCCCACTTGTCCGGCTCGGAGAAGACAAGAGCGGTGTGGAACTTGAGCGTCACTTCCTCCAGGACTATCGTTCTGAGTGAGCTGCAACGAGCCAGCTGTCGAATTCCGTCCTCGGAGCAGGATTGGTGAACCGTCCGTACGTATAGTAGTACCGCACCGATATCTCGAAGCTGCGCAGCGCTCGGTTTTGCGCGAGGATTCGCTGCACCAGAAGCGTGGTGCGTTTGGTCATACAAAATCCGATAAGCGCTACCTTCGAGATGGTCGTATTTTTTAGTAAGGCTTTCAGGACGCGGTCCGCGCTCGTACGGTTCAAGTCGGCGCCCGCGTCAACGGTCAAGGTGGTTAATCCAGCGCTGTTCGTCAGGTACCCTTCGAAGGCTTCGTGGGAAGCTTCGCTCACTATCGACTCGTTCAGGGACAGTTCCTTCAGGCTCGAATTCCCCATGAGCGCTCGCATAAACCGTTCGACGGCGTAGTTCTTCATGTCGTGATCGATTACGACGAGGTCTTCGCGGGACTCGACGTGTTCCATTTCACAGCTGGGCGAAGGTCGCTCCATGAACAAGGGACCCCAGCCACGACGGTTAATGCACAGCTCCGATATCCTGAGCGCCGTCAACGACTTCGTCCTGCGCAGCAACGTCGATATCGCGTCGAGAAACTCTTCCGGGCATTCTTTGCGGGAACCGCACTGGAGTTCCTCAAGCTGCACCAGAGAAGGCAAGACGGCACTGAAGCTGCGGTTCGGGTCGAAGCTTTCAAGGTCGAGGGTCAGGCTTTTGATGAACGAGTTTGAGTGAATGGCGTCCCTGAGAAGCACCTCGTAGGCCTTCAATGGTCCGGTTCTGACGAGGAGACAAGTCACGCAGCGGTGGGTCTTTAGCAGCACGTTGACGAGCGTCGCGGACATGTGCAGCTCGTCCTCGGTCTCGGTTGGCCAGCTGGGCTTCTCGCAGCTGACGAGGGACAGGCCGTGTCCTCGCGGCGATGGTGAGTCCCGCAGCTCGAGCCCAGCGCCCAGTAGCAGCTCGTTCCACACCGCGATGTGCCGAACGATTTGACATGCTCGGCGCTCGGTCGCCGTGCAAGGAGCGGCGTAGTCGACGACCGCGTTCGTGAAGGGACCTCTAGCACCTTCCAGGTTGGCTGGGGAAATGCGGGACGACTTTGGCGGCTCGGCGGGTGGACCCAGAGCACGCGATGGCCGAGCACGACTTCTGGTCCGGCTCGTTGCCCCGTCTGCGTGGGAATTACAGTACGTTGCGTGTCGCAGGAGAATAAACGTGTACACTACCAGCAAGACATTTTCAACTTTTTACAATTTTGTTTGCTCCAGATGAAAGTGCTCCGCTTCAAGACCCTACAAAAAATAATGACAAACCTCATAGAGACTTACATTGTTTGCTATAATAGTTTTCTAGAAGCCGTCTCGGTTTTGTTTCTCGGGAGCTATAGGTGTAAATATGCGCGACATCATCATACAAAAGATGATCGCATGGCAGCGGAGCATCGGTACTTTTTGGCATAGAATTGGCCGCTAAACTTACTAGAGGAGAACTTTGGCAGTAGCGTCTATCGGCCGGAGTTGCAAGCATGTCGATTCATCCAGGGGTGATACTCCGGACAATGCGAAATTGCGCCCTGTTGTATCATTCGCCATCTTGTCAGCTCTCATTTGCCGAGATCGCTGCTACAGCTCCTCTGTTTGTCTCAAAATGCCGCCAATACGAAGTTCGTTAACACAGTGGTTATTTCAAGTGTCCAGAGCAGCACTCCGGCATAGGAATTAAGTTTAGCATATAAGTTACCCAAATATCGTCCCTCTGGCTTCGACTGCCTTTGTGACTTCGACTGCCGAGCGGACGTCTGCCTTGCACCTAATACCAAGCACTGTAGAGGCTGCAGAATGCTTAATCCCACTGAGGACCACTAATGTGATCCGAGATGCTATTTGTGCGTAAAGGGACATTTACAGGGGACAAACAGTGCCGCGAGTGGTTCAAAACACCGTACCTACTGAAAAAAAAGGTACTGGGAGCGTGTGCGGCACAAACAACAAGGGACCAAGCAACCGAGGGACGACTCCATTCCAACCAAATCGGACCACCAAAGGAACCGCTCAAGCCATGAAACCCTCCGTACAAGACAAGACAACGCGACGCCGACGAGGGAAATTAGAAGCAGAAGCCGTTCCAGCTCCTTCCCAAGACTTCCCCCTCCGGGAGGGAAACACAGAGGACATTGCCGGTCACGGTCTCCATCAAGAACCCGGTCCCAGTCTCCATCGAGGACAAGGAGACAGGCGTCATCACAAAAGGCGACCAGCAGCACCAGAGCAACACCAGCAGACGAAAGTGTAAAGGTGAGCTGGGCAGATACGGTCTCCTCTGCTCCGAGGGACGAGAATAGTTCCGCTCTAGAAAAATAAATCTCTGATATTAGGCAAGCACTCGAGGGCGTCACTCGTGAAAACGCCGCACAGAGAGAGGAAATCCGGCGCCTCCGCATAGGAAATAAGGAACTTCGTCAAAACAAAGGGCAAGAGGCTAATCCCCGACAACTTTGGGAGGGAAACCAACGAAAAGCACAACAGGTGCACCTCCAGCAAAGAGGGAAAATACTGAGGAATCTAGCACAGGTGATAAAACTAAAAGAATTGAAAAGATCGAGATCATGATAATCAAACTGGCCGAAACCTTGCAAAAACAGTATGTAGGCATTTAAGTACCACTAGCAAAAATGCAGCAAACTATCGAATGAGTCGATTCTCGGGTTACAATGCTTGAGAACATGCGAAAAAGTGGACGTTTGACGGGAACAGGACCGATAAAAATCCACAAACCCTACGATAGGCCTGCGGGGACCAACGTCACTAGGGCCCTCGGGGAACTAGTTCCCAGTAAACATGGCCTCGCGTAATCATTACAAAATTTGGCAGTGGAACTGCAGGGGGTACCGTCGGAAACGGAGTAACCTTCAGCAGTTTATAAATAACAAGGAGGGGCCAGACATAATTGTTCTGCAGGAAACGGGGGGACCAGCCAAATTGTCCGGATATAAAACGTATGGTACTTCGAGCGAGAAAACGCCTGTCTCAACCCTAGTGAACAGAAATTTAGCGGTATTAACGCACGATACAGGAGTTATAAACGTGGACCACGTCCTAATCGAGATAATCACTAAACGACAACACCAGGGTAATTTATTCGTACTAAATGTTTATAGCAGGCCTAGAAGCAACAAGATGAGGTTTGGAGAGTTAATTAGACAAGCACTAACTATAGCCAATCCTCAGGCAGTGGTAATACTCGGAGACTTCAATGCTCCACACCAGTACTGGGGGTACAAAAACGACACCGCGAAAGGAAGGAATCTATGGCTTGAGGCGCAAAGGGCCCACCTTACTTTAGTAACGGACCCACAAACACCCACCAGAATAGGCGATAGCGTCAGCATCGATACTACGCCAGATCTAACATTTATCAGAAAGATGCCTGATGCCCATTGGACAAGCACCCAGGAAAATCTTGGGAGTGACCATTACATTCTTGAGACAGTAATAAAGGCCGGCCCACCGCAAAGGAAAGGAAAATCACTCACCATGGTAGAATGGGACCTTTTCCGACAAATACGGGCGGAGGAAACAAACGAAGATGGCGACACAATTGACGATTTTGAGGTCGGGACACAGAAACTCCTCAATAGTGTAAAGAAAGCCACAAAGAATATACCAGACGAGGCTGGGCTAGAACAAGCAGATGCAAAATTGCTACACTTATGGGAAGCACGGAACAGCATAGCAACACGATGGAAACGGAAACGGCTCAACAGAAATCTTAGCCGGAAAATGGCCCAACTAGACAGCGAAATCGAGAAACACACAAATAGACTGACGCGGCAAAACTGGGAAGCTACGTGTACCAAAACGCAGAGAGAAGTAAACTCGGCAAAAACAAAGAATATACTACGGCACTTGAGTGGCCCTGAAAATGGCGAAATTGCAGAGAGGCGCAACATCAATAAGCCAACCCACAAATATACAGATACAGAAGCAGAATTACTGCAAGAAGTCCAATCACTATACATAGGCGACCTAGCGCAGACTCCCTTACCGCACTATACCGGAGGAGGAAAACCTTGAATTGGACATGCCTATAACGGAAGCAGAAGTTAGACAGGCGCTGCAGGACCTGCGCCCGAAATCCGCCCCGGGTCCCGATGGCATCAGCAACAAAATGCTACGGAATCTCGATGATCCCCCTATAAAGGCGATTACCCAATACATGAACGACTGCTGGGAGAAGGGGGCTATACCTCAACTGTGGAAAACAGCGCATATAGTCATGATCCCTAACAAGGAAAAATGCTGAAGTTAGAAAATCTAAGACCAATATCATTAACATCGTGTGCGGGAAAATTAATGGAACACGTGATACTCACGCGTCTAGTAAGATACATGGACGACAATAACCTCTTCCCGCACACGATGATAGGCTTTCGATGTAAACTTTCCACACAAGATATCATGCTTCAAATCCAACACCAAATTATAGACACAGCCTCAAAAACAAGAGACAACAAAGCCATATTAGGCCTAGATCTTGCAAAAGCTTTTGACAACATTACACATGAAGCTATTTTAGGAAACCTCCAAGGATTAGGAGTTGGTAAACGGGCCTACGAATACATTAGAGACTTCCTATTAAACAGAAAGGCCCGAATTACGATCGGAGACATACATTCGGACGATATAAGACTAGGGAGCCGAGGAACACCACAGGGATCAGTTCTCTCGCCACTACTCTTCAACGTGGCCATGATCGGCCTCCCGGAGAAGTTGAACACAGTGGAAGGGCTACATCATAGTTTATACGCTGATGATATCACGCTGTGGGTCACAGGGGGCAGCGACGGATACATCGAGGCTACCCTCCAAGAAGCAATACGCAGAGTAGAGGAATATGTTGGCAGTAGGGGCCTTCAGTGCTCACCACAGAAGTCGCAACTCTTGATTTACCGCCCACAAAGAAGCAGCCGTAAAGACAACAGCATATCCCAAATACGACTAAGCACGGGGGGGCCAACAAATACCAGCAGTTGACAGTATTCGGGTACTAGACATGCGGATACAAGCAAACAGGCGAAATAATGAAACGATAAAGGCTTTAGAAAGAGGGACGCAACAAACAATAGCGCCTGATCGCAAGAATTGCAAACCGACACTAGCGGATGAAGGAAGCCAACCTAATTAAGTTAGTACAGGCCTTTGCTATTAGCCGAATAGTATATGTGACTCCTTATCTGAACCTCCTCATGGCAGAAAAAAAAACAAAAATTGAAGCCCTGATAAGGAAAGTGTATATACAAGCTCTTGGAATACCAGTCAATACACCTACGGAAAGACTACTTGCCTTAGGTGTACACAATACCCTAGATGAATTAATAGAAGCGCACAAAACGGCCCAATACGAGAGACTAGCTCAGACTGCTACGGGCAGGACGATACTTGATTTGCCTCCATATAGGCTATGCAACGCAACAGGGAATCAAGATGGATATACCGCGAGAAATACGCGGAAGGAATAAAGGTTCTACCAATTCCAGAAACATGCACCCGGAGAACGACGCGGGAAGGCGTGTGGAGAGGGCAAAGGGCCCTCAGAAATAAATACGAAAACATCAAGGACGTGGTCTACGTAGACGCCGCGAAATATCCAAATGAGCAAAAAATGACTGTCGTAATCACTGATAAAGAACGCAAGATGACAGCTGGCGGCTCACTACGAACGCACAGCGTAGAAACGGCAGAGGAATCAGCCATCGCATTGGCGATAGCTTCCTCGTCGGCCAGACACATAATTAGTGACTCAAAAGCAGCAGTGCGAAATTTCTTAAGAGGGCGAGTATCGCCAGAGGCGATTAAGATTTTAACCAATTTGAAAGACTACAGACACATACAAATTATCTGGACACCTGCGCATGCCTCCCTCCCTGGGAACGAGGCGGCTCACACATTGGCTCGAGAACTCACTAACCGAGCCAGAGAGCAGCCTCACCCAGAGATGAGAGAGGAGCGCATGGTTAGTTACAATGAAATCACCAAATATTATAGATTGGCGAGGATTCGGTATCCCCCCGCCCACCCAACACTCAGTAAGCCGCAGACGGTGGCCTGGCGCCTCCTTCAAACCAAAACCTATCCGAATCCCGTGGCCTACAGCCGGTATTATCCAGATAAATATGAGGGCAAATGTCGGTTATGTGAAGGATGGGCGGATCTGAGACACATCCTGTGGGCTTGCCCTCAGGTGACTCGACAGGGCCGCAAAATAGATAATGAGGAGCAGTGGGAGGCCGTACTACTCAGTTCTGACCCGGAAGTACAACTCTGGGCCGTCCAGCTGGCTGAAGACGCCGCCAGGGCCCAAGGGCTTCTGGCCGCCGTTTAGGCGGGGACCTAGTCCCCAAAACCGCTGGACCTAATAAAGTTATTTCTCTCTCTCTCTTAAGGGCTGCAGAAGTAGGCGTCTCTTTTCTCCTTTACAATCACCATATATGTAGAGCAAACGCGCCTTCTTCAGACGCGCGAGAGGCCGTGGGGGAGGGGAAGGGAGGCGACGTTTAGCTGCGGCACCAAGTGCCTATTTATATCAGAGGCTCCGGCAACAGTCACCAACGCCGCACGCATTTTGAGCGAACGCGGGCAAAACGCCGACGGCGTCGACAACAGTTCTGCGTGTTGCCGGTACTGCTGCATGTCCAAGTTTATACAGCTGATAAAGCTGCTATCATTACTCCGTATAGCTCTCTTCAAATTTGCTATCGCAATTGATGCTTCGCCTTTCAGGTGAAACTGCGACAACTTTTTTTTTTCTATTTCCAAAATGCATCCGCGCGCTTTTCTTTCTGCGTTTTGCTCTTTAATTGGCGACTCTTCCATTATGCTAATTTTATGAGAAGTCATGCTGGCATTCATATTGCCAAAATACGCCCTTTTGTTCGCCGCGAAGCATAAACCGGGACTTTTTTTCATTTTTTTACTCAGTCGTTGGCTGATGGTGAACTCGCTAACGCCCCCACCTTCCCGCGTTCATCACTAACTGGGTGAGAACAGCGATCAGAACCTCCCGAAGTAATGACCTCCCTCGGTGGCAGTCAAATTTCTTTCTTCCGATACGGCGGAGCCATATCGCTTGGCGTTTGAGATTTAGTTTGTCACGAAGAACCGCAAAAAGGTTGCCCCCCTTGGCATTCTTCTTCTACCCGCCGTGGTTGCTCAGTGGCTATGGTGTTGGGCTGCTGAGCACAAGGTCGCGGGATCGAATCCCGGCCACGGCGGCCGCATTTCGGTGGGGGCGAAATGCGAAAAAACCCGTGTACTTAGACTTAGGTGCACGTTAAAGAACCCCAGGTGGTTAAAATTTACGGAATCCTCCACTACGGCGTGCCTCATAATAAGAGCGTGGTTTTGGCACGTAAAACCCTATAGTTTTTTTTCAATGTTATTCTAACATCCAACAGCACAGCAAGTCGGTATCGTACTGCAGCGGAGCGCGTCTTCAAAAATGTAAAAAGCCTACGCTCACGCACAGCGCACATACGTCCCGGTGTTTCTACGCTCACTAATGGCGCCGATTTCGCGCGATAACAAAAGCCGCGCGGGTTATTCGTCACGTGTCAAGCCTCGTCCAATGGGAGAGCGGAAAACTGCGATGAAGTCAGGAGAGGGGCAGAGGGCGGGGAGGAAATTGTCCTTTCCTATTTGAACACTAGTTTGCGCTACCTTTGAAACATACAGGGACCTTAGCTCTGCTCCGTCGAGGCTCGCTCGTGGCGTGACGTCGCAGCCAATGACAACGCGATTTTAGGTGTCGTTTCACTGTTATAGACGACAGACGCCGGCTTTACCGTACAATGGGACATATGACGCTTTCGCATAAAAAAGCCTGCTTTCAAATTAGCTGAACGTAGTGAGACGCCCCTTTATACATAGCCGATAATATAAAAGCCTATATATTACGCCTCAAGCACAGATATTTATAGTATTCTCTGTTTTATATGTGGCGAAATTGATTTGTGTAGTTGAGATTATTTGCAGATGAAAACTGTTAGAAATCTGCGGGTCTGTGTACTGCCGCACAATTGTGGTTCCCTGAATCTTAGTCCCCCCGTTTTCGCGCTGATTGCAGTAGTGTGTCGCCACAGTCATTCGTGTAGTTTCTGCGGTGAAAGCCGGAACTGGGCCCCTCCCTGTTTTTAAGCAGCAAAATGTCCAGATAGGGCGAGCGCGCGCTTGTAAAACTGCAAGAGGACTCCAACGTGTGCGCGCGGCGTTTGACAGGTGTCGCACGACCACCGCAGGGCATATCCCAGCAGAGAAGTCAGCACGCCTACGATGATGGTCACCACCGTGGCGGCGCTATCGTCGCAGCAGTCACACCGCCCCACCGTAAGGCACGCCCATAATCTCCTTGCATGTCTCAATGATGTTGCGGCTGCACGCCATGTAGGCGTGGTTAGTCCAAGCACATTATGTCGTCCGGGAAGGAAGGAAATAAGAAGAAAAAAGAAAGAAACTTTATTCAACCGCGACTTTAGATCACCTTTGTTTGTGAAACTCCGTGGGCAGATCGAACAAATGTTGAGGGTCACCATCTGAAACTTTGACGAAATTTGCAAATGTTGCACATTTTCAATCCAGGAACACAATTCTAGAGGTATACCGGGTGTTTTTTGTTAGTTTGTTTCTTTTAGCTGCACGAAATTTTTAAGAATCGCCTGTGTCAGATAGCACAATTCTAATCCTTGATCTAAATTACTCGCTGAGGCGGCCATTACATTTACTAGAAATCAAAATGCCTAAATAAATAATTAACATAATTACCATAATTTTTATTTCATTATTTTACGGCACATATTCAAATCTACGAATTATAGCCGGTGATTTCGCAAGTCGTATACACTTGGAACGAATTCTTTGGACTGCACCAGTTTCGAGATATTAATTTTCAGTGTGTCTGACCAGATATATTAGCGTTCCAGTTACTTTCGTGCTTCAATGCAAAAAAAAAAGAAAGAAAAAGCAGCGTTTTCTTAAAAGAAGTGACTGGAACGCCAATGCATTTCGCCGGACTTGTTGAAAGTTAATATCTTGAAACTGGCGCAGTCCTGAGAATTCGTTACAAGTGGATATGCCTTGCGAACTCGCGGGCTCTAATTCATAGATTGAAACATGTACTGTAAAGTAATTAATTAAACAGTTTAGCGTAATTATCTTTATTTTCATTTCTCATTTTGCATTTTCATTTCTCGCATAACTAATTGTCGCCTCATGGAGTAATTTAGAGTAAGGGTTAGAATTGTACTCCCTGCCACAGGCAATTTTTAAAATATGTGGTCCTTCTAAAAAAATAACAAATAAAAAAAGACACCTGGTACATAGTTTCGCGAGAAAGAACTATGTTTGCTTCACCTGCAAAACAAATATGGCAGTTGTGGCCGTCGAAAGCCCCTATCGAGGGAAGTTCCCGAGATTTATAATTTTGAACGTTTTTTAAAGAAAAAAAAATGTGCAGTATCTCCGTACGTACACATCGGGTCATTTATGGGAAGACATGCATTGCGCACGATCAGAGCGGTAGTATTTGCTACTTATGCTCTTTATGTGCCGATTTGCACTTAGCAATGCCCATCATCGTTGTCATCTGGAAACGTATACTCTTGAGTAGGATGGTCCGTGGCGTGGATCGCGAGCTTAGGCAGCGAAAAGACTGCGACTTATGGCTTCCCGTTCTAGAGCTAGCAACCTCGCGGCAAGACATTTATTTAAAAAAGTTACAGAGGCGCTTAAGTGTTCTTACATGCATTGAATGCGAAAGCATTCTGGGTGTGTCTACTATATCATGTGACATTGTCACATGACGTCATCACTTGGTCTTGTGACCTTGCAACTTAAGGTTCTTACTTGGTTACGAGACTATGTCACATGACGTGATCACTTGGTCATGTGCGCGAATTGGGCAATGTGAATTTTAGGGTGAGCCAAGTGAATTTTGGGAGTGGGCCAGGCCGGTTTTGAAAGTGGGTCAACTCAATTTTCGTATTGGGCAAAGTCAACTTTTTGGGTGTGGGACAAGTAATTTTTGACACTGAAACGTGACGTCATCACTTGGTCACGTGGGTTTTGGTACCGTCGGATGCAAACGCCGGACAGGCGCCGGATTTTCCGTTTCATTTAATGCTTTCGCATTAAATCATATCACTTACCGGAAATTACGATATTCTACTATATATTGCAACAACTTCCTCGATTTCTTTTTCCCCTCCTCCTTTAGGCTTTTCAACAGCTAACGCTGGCAGCCGCAGGTAAGAAAACTGGCTCAATCTTCAGACCAAGTAAGGAACCATTCAGATTAAATGGGTCATGCGTGCAGGTTGTCTCAACTGATGATGTGATCGCAGCTAAGCCATTATTTCGCTTTACCAAGGACTAGTCTTGCCCAGTGTCCGCTGTGTCCTCAGCAGATTCTCAAGGAGTCCAAACTGGTCGCATCGGGTGAAACATGCGTGAATCCTTCGGGCGAACTCTTCGGGTGAATCCTGCTACGCACTCACAATAGCATTACAGATAATCTGTTAGATTGTTTTATTTCCGCGTACATGTCCGAAAATACATCCAACACGTGACTTTCATGTTAAACACGCATTCACAAGAGTATTCGCGTCAGCTTCTTAAAAGAGATCATTAGAGAATCAAAGGCGTAAATGGCAGACCCCCACGGGAACAATAACGTATACCTTGATTTTTATTGCAAACAAGATGCGTCCTTTGTAGCGGCCTCGGTTCCACAAAGCTTTGTCTAGAATTGGGAAGCCTTTGCATCGGCCTAGTGTGGCACTGTACTAAATGGTGTACTACTCCCGCATGCTCGAACTGCCGTGAAATGCCGACACACATGGCAAAATTTTGCAGAGGATTCTATTGGCACGTTCGAGAACGAACATATCGGGAGTGTTCTGCCTTCCAAATGCTTGCTCTGTGTTGGTGAACCTGCGTGGCATCGGACTCGCCGACTGGCGTACGTGCGCCGCGCACCAAAGGCTTGCACTTCGCACGCGGTCGTGAATGAGGAATGGATTGCAGCAGACGGTACTCCTACGATCTGAGAGACAGCCGGCCTCAATCACTTAACAAAGACAAAGAACGGAAATTCGTTGCTGTCGTCGTGGTGCATAGCATGCGCGACACGTCGGCCAAGAATTGAGCGGCGTACGTAAAATTTGTACCAGAACCTAAGAAAAATAAATATAATATAAAGAAAAAATCTGCAGTAATTGATAGAAATAAAATGAAAATGCGGGGAGAATCACTTATTGAGGAAAGGCAGACGGACATTAGGAAAACAGGTGGCGCTTTAAAGAATGAGATGGAGAATACGATTTAAATGACAAAAAAGTGACATTTAGGGAAATTCCGACTGCATCGACAAAGATACGAACAAAAGATACGAGGGCGCAGGCCTCAATGGATAGACGAGCATTCTGACCTATCATCTGTAGCTTCATTTGGTGGCCGAATAATATGCGGCCAATGCAGGCGTTCTTTTCTTGTTTTCTCTGCTTTCAATAATGTGATAAGAAACTTATAAAGACTATAGGAAAATGACATGCACCTGCCAGATTGACACATCGGTGGTGATGTATGGAGTAATCACCACTCTGTGTCAAGATCAACCTCCCTACATGCGACAGCTCTCTCCAACATCGTGTATGTCTACAAATGTGATGTTGACTAATGTTTCTGTTTTGTGACTTGGAGGTATCGGGAAGTTCCACGCAGCCCTTTCACGTGACGCTCTAGCGTGTCCGTTTGCGTGCAGCTCTATTTCGTTTCCTCTCGCTCCACTCCCCTCACACCTCTCTTTTATGCTTTTCTATGACCTTATAGCAGACGGTTAAAACAAAGTAATGGCTGTATACAATAAATTAGGGGTGGGCGAATATTCGAAAATTTCGAATAACGAATTAAATAGTGTCCTATTTGCATCGAGTAGACACTATTCGTAAATGCAAATATTTTTCGAATACTTCTTGAATAATTCTAAATGTCAACTGCGGCCAAATACACATAAAACTGCAGCGAAAGCATGGTAAAATTTCACCCCCGCGGGCACAGTATAGACATAAAACATGAGCGCTTGCCTAGTGGAGCAGGCTGCGTCACTTAGGTAGGCATACTTTACAGGCTCATCACATTTTACAGCGATCACTCACACTCTCCAAAGTGCCGTGTGCATGCAAAGAAACAACTTGTTTGCTTCTAATTCTCAATTTCTTCTTTTAATAAGCAATGTTTCATAGCGTACTACGCAATGACAGAAACCTAAACTTCCTAACCTTAATAATACTGGAATGTGAACATCGTTTTATAGTAATTGTGACAACAACTATTTATTACTCAAAAAGTATTACATTTTTTTATTCGCTTCTGGCTTTATTCGATTCGGTCCCAAAAATCACTATTCGCAAGCTCCTACAGTAAAGCAGTACTTTATTACCGAAGTGTAACGTGCGATGTATACCCGAGCCCCTCTGGTGCCTACAGGTCGATTCAAGACTCTGAGTCATCAATGAGCAGTTGCTTCCGGACACCGAGCACCGATTCTTTGTCAGGGTGAGTGTACTCACGCGAAGCACAGATCAAGAGATTGAAATTCTTCTGTATTTCAGGTATAACACGAGTATTCCTGCAATCGCACCCCACGAAATTGGAGACAGTATGTACTTTATGCCCACTCTTAGCAGTACAATGCTTATCTAAGATTTTCCTTTTGCTCGCAGATTCGAAGAGGATTTTTAACCCATCGATAAGGGTGAGTAATATGCACTTTCATCATTTTCTCTAAAAAGGCTGGTGTGCAACATAGTGATTTAAACTCCTATTCCATGCCCAGGGGTGGGACTGCCCAAAGTAATTTTGGAGCAATTTCTGGAGCAAGTAAAAGTGCGTTTTGGAGCAGTTTGGAGCAGCTCGGAGAAGTCAAAATTTCATTTTGGGGCAATTTAGAGAAGATTGAATTTGAAGCAGTTGGGAGCAGGCGAATCTGTATTTTGGCAGAATACTGGAATATGGCAGCGCACTTCGAAACTACGACGAAACACAGAATAAACTAACACGAAGCGCGTAGTAGACGCGCACATTGTAGCTATAGCGTAGTAGAATATAGCAGATTAAGTCCAGTGGGCGCACGGCGCATGCTTTCCTGTAAAGCCGAAAACATCGGTGGGCCTACGATCGAACTATATGTATATTCCCGCGCCAACGTTCATGATGATCGCGGGAAATGTTCTCAAATTATGCGGTCCAATCGACGCGGTAACATAACTTCTGGGTCACCCTATGTCACCGCGGACCCAGAGAGCCGCAATCGACCCTGGGCTGGTATAACGTAAAACTATTCCGATATGCTTTTATGGCGATAGAAATTATTTGGACACTCCTGGCGTATTTCTGCCGTCGACGTCGCAGTGATGTTCCGTATAAAGTGCAGGGGCGATAACATCGTCGCCGCGCCGTATGCTGTATGTGCAAGTGAAAGCATGCGGCAGTGAGCCGACGATGGCTTAACGAAGGCGGCTCAATGTCGCGCGCGGAAGGAAGGAAAGCGGAGAACAAGCGCGTCGTCTTCCGTCCCTCGCAAGGCACGGGGGGGAGGGGAGGGAGGGGGGACTACTCCGGCGGCTGCTGCATATGGGGCAGCCGCGAAGGCCTTATTTTGAAAGCGATCGGCGACGGGAACAATGTACGAGTGCCGATAGCTTGGTGTTCACTGTGTTCTCGCGGCTTAGCTCGCGGGGAAGCGAGAGGCAGCAGGAAGGTCAATTCGCTCGCTGTTGCTGCCGTGCTTTCTCACTCCAGCGTTTTGACAGCGAGTGTCGCGGTTATCGAGTAAGATGTGTTAATGTTTGATTGTGTGCGCGTGACACCGTGCTTGTTAATTTAGTTATTACGCGATTGTTTAGAAGTTTATAAGGCCGATAAAGCTACCATCCTTACTTCGTATAGCTGTCTACTAATTTGCTGTAGCAATCGACGCTCGGCCTATCGGGCAAAATTGCGACTTTTCATTGCAAATCCGCCATCCACCTCAGTTAGAGAGCGCTGCGCCGCCCGGCACACAGCACCGTATTCTGGTACACTGTAAATACAGCCGCGCTGGCCGTTTCAACAGCAGCGACAACAGCCGGGAGTGGCCGCGCGCGCGCCGGCCACTGTGCAGGGGCGATATGGATTGACGTGTGAACGGCTCAACTCATTTTAGGAGAACGAATCCGCTCGCTGTTCGCGGCCGCTGCCGGAGCACACATGCCGAAGCCGTTCTGACGCAGCGTGGCGCAATTTCGCTCAATTTTCTTTGTTTATCGCAGTTTGCGCAGGAATTAGCGTTTGTATCTAAACGGTACAATTGGCGCAGGAGTCCCACACCTGCATGCCCCAAATGAGTGACACAACCGCAAATAACTGGCTTACCACTCAGAGATCCAAGCAGCCACGTACTAGACAATGCTGAGGCTGTCTAGCCCCCCTGCTTTCTTGTACTGAACTGGCAGCTGAATTTTCCGTTATTTGTCTCTTTGGGCACAAGTTGCCTAGATCCAGTTATCAAATTTAACGTTTAATACCATCAACTCCGCTCCAAAACTGGCTTTTAAAAAAAAGTTCGTTCGCTTTTTAAGTGGGCCACTCGACACAGAGCCAGACTGAGTAAGACCATTCCTGATTTAGGACTACATTTGCTCCGATCGTCACACTTCTATAAAATTTGTTATTGCACGTCACATTTCGGAAAGCTTTCAATTTCTCGTGACATTTCTCGCGAGGGGGACGGGGAGGCATCCCAGCCATGGGCCCGCGTCAAGGTCCAGCCACTGACCGTCTGTTTGTCTGCATCATTGCAAATTTTCACAATTACTTTATTTACGATTATTCTTTTCGTACAAAATTTGCTTTAGCTTATATGTACCAAAAGCACTTTGCATATGTTTGTCTACGAAAAAGCGGTTGTTTTCACTCAAATATCGTTGATACTCTACAAAAACTTAAAAGCCGATACTAACACAGAGAATTGATATTATTAAATATCCTAGGTGTCTTATTTCATAATTAACTTCTTTTTTAATTGCCTGTGGCATATCGCATAATTCTAATCCTCCAGCTGGATTACAAAAAGAGTTGAACATGCACAGGAAAACGAAATGCATCATCAACTTGAAAAAATTTCGCTAGTGAACTTTTTAACCAATTACTTTAGGGCACGTATTGTGGATTGTGAATTTAAGCCAGGAAGTTCTTCATGCACATCCATTTGTAAGTAATTATGAAACTACCACCAACTTAGAGGTAAGCGTCGTCAATCGCGGTAAAAATGAACTGTTGCTCCGCTTGTATTTTTTAACACAATGCATTTTTATGCATTGCAGGACAAAATTTACTGGAACACCAATGCATTTCGTCGCACAATTTGGGAACGCATATCTCGAAACTGGTTCCATTCGCAGAATTCGTTCCAAGTGGCTGTTCCTTGCGAACTCACCAACTCCAATTGCACAACGTTAATATGTGCCCTAAAGTAATTAGCTAAAGTTAATCAGTGAAATATTGTCCATTATACATTTAGATTTCTCGTGCAAGTAACGTTAGCCTCTCTGAGTAAGCTGAAAAAGTAGAATTATGCTCTCTGCCACAGGCAATTTTAAATGCTCTGTTAACATTGAGATAAAATACACTAATGATATGTTGAAATAAGACGGTGTAATAAAACGTTGTTAAATTATGAAAATTTAAAATTTACTTTGCAAAGAGTTTCGAGAATGTTCTCTCTTCGACACGGCAGGTTCGTTAACCTAGAGTTGCTTACTGCAGTAACTCTAACTTGGCCTATCGGAGACCGTCGAATTTACTAACCGGTACGTTTCAGGTAACCACGAAAACTGTTTTTGTCTACGGCCACGGAAAAGAGCTCTTGGCGTCGTTAACTACACTGTTCTAAAGGAGCTGTCCGAAGCGGACATACCTTTTTTAGTGCACATTTTTCTAGTAGGGGCCAACCCTCGATTTAACGATGCTTTCTCCCGAAAACTTCATGAAGTAAAGATTCCTATGTTGTACTAGCAAAAATAATTTATTAGCACATAGTTTTAAACACGTACGTTATGAATTTCCTGTAAAAATTCATAGAGGTATGTGTGCATTCCCTTTTATTTCTCTAGTTTTCTTTAAACAGAGGAAGAGACAGGCGTACCGATTCGCTTATCTCGCAATGAATTTGCTGCGGCATTTAAACAGGTCAGCAAGAAACCGCGCCCTAACGAAATGGCAAGGCCCAGCAAACAGGCCTTCGTAGGGTACGAGGCCACGTTCGATAGTGATCAGCATAGTATACACGAGACAGGGGTGGAATTCCTCCAAATGTTTTAGAAGTTTGTACATGTGCGCATCGTGAGATAAGGTTTGGGGACCTCGGAAACAGCGAAAAGTTAGTTCCTTCTGGCGCGACCGTGAAATTTGTACGTACTACGTACAGTCGTACAAGCTTCTGTATGCTCACGCACGTGAGTTGAATGAACGTTTATTGTAACTGCGATGGCGCTTCATCATCATCAGCCTATTTATGTCCACTGCAGGACAAAGGCCTCTCCCTGCGATCGCTATTTATTTATCTTTTACCCACAGCGCCGATTTGGCATTACAGTGAGGAGGGTGATACATACAACATAACACATAAATGCAGGTATATGGCAACAGAGACAACAAAATTAAAAAAATACAGTATCGTCATCAACAAAACCTAAAAAATAACATACATCGACGCAGTGCCCCAGTGCGTTTGAAAACCTAAAAGTATGTTATAAAGCAAAAGAAAACATAAACGCAGTACACATGTAAACGCATTTGCACATGTAATCAGGTAGTATATTACTTCAAGCGGGTATTTCACTGAGGAACACTTTGCAAAGATAAGAACAAACTGGATACATTATGAAGCACACGAAGCATGGCAGCTGCATGCGCACAGATAAAAGCTTCGAATCTAACGATGAAATGACGTGACCGGGCTCAAAGCGGAATAGAACACTTCATGTGATGCGATAGCCGTAATAGCAGACGGCGAATGGTTCCATTGGCAAATGATTTTCGTTAAAAAAATAGTTGCTCCATGCTGCCGTCCTGCATTTATATTCACGTACCTTTCGAGCATGGTCAAGGCGTGCGCATACGTAATATGGTTTGAGGATATATGTTTCCCGTGGAATTCCAAAGTATGAATAGTATACCGGGTGTTCAAAATTAAGCTTTGTGGTTTTCTTAAAGTTAGGCACTGGGAGGCACGCGAAGACTACCTGTGCAAATAAGTTATGTGGCCAGGTGGACACCAAGTGAGATGATAATTATCGCTGTCAGTAGCCTAATTACCTAAAATGTATTAATTAATGTTTTATTCTTCTTCTGTCAGGGGTTTTACGTGCCAAAACCAGTTCTGATTGTGAGCACACACGTAGTGTGCCTCCGGATGAATTTTGACCACCTGGGGTTCTTTAACGTGCACTACTACAACGCAAGCGCAAGGGCGTTCTTGCATTTCGCCTCCATCGAAATGCGGCCGCCGCGGCCGGGATTCGATCCGCCAATTTCGTGCTCAACAGCGCATCGGCGTAGCTGACTGAGCCACCGCCACGGATAATTAACGTTTTATTGGCTGCAGTAAAAGTGCATGTTTGTATTCAAAAGTTAGAGGCAGTCGTGTTTCTACACAGTTTCACTTGGAAGAATTCTTCTAGCATGTCTATGCTCCGAGATATCCGACTCCAAGTTTAAATTGTCGTTCGCATGATTACGCATGCAAGAGAGTGAAGATCGGCGCAAATCTCCTCCATGATGTGACGCGGCTGTTGCGTGCGGCGCAACAACTGACAACAAGGCGGAGGCATAAGCAAAGATGATAACTGTTCGGCTCCTCCTCTTGGCTGGCGAAATCAAGATATGACAGCGCGGTGTGTCGTACGCAGTCCGCATGATCCTGTTAAACGCTAACAGGAGATCATTTTTCGGCACATTTTTGTCTTACTTGAGATCGCACCGGGACATCATCTTGTGAACGCGTTAGCTTCATTGTCATATGCTAGAGTGCTTCTGGAATAGCGGCGCATCTGTACGGAAGGATAACCAAGAATATCCACGTGGAGTCCCTTGGTGCTAATATGGCTGCTTCTGGCGGGACGAGGTATTCTACCGAAGAAAACATAGTTCGCGTTCTCGTCGACAATGCTGCAGGTTGCCCTCGCTGGCGCTTTTTCATACGCGTGCGTCATTATAGGATAAAGAACCAACTGGTGCCGTCTACTGCACAAACCACCGACGCCGTACAAAACGTTTCTGGCACTCGCCGCTAGGGTACAGCGCATGCACACTCCGAACATGCAAAAGGTGGATTGGAGGAAACTCTATGGAGCGGCCTGGGAAAGACAACGCGCGCCACCTATTTCGGAGGCCACGGACTAAGCAGTGTGACGCGACTAAGTAAAGGAGAGATGGCCGGGCCGGCGTCATAGCGTCCCTAGATTGAATTTCATCTATACTCGTGAACAACTTCCTGTGGCAATTAAGCGAAAGCTACGGAGGCAATGCACGCACAAGTTAGAGCGCTTCTGAAAAATGTCGCAGTTTCACCCGAAAGGCGAAGTATGAATTGCAATAGCAACTTAGTAGAGAGCTATATGGAGTAAGAATAGCAGTTTTATCAGCTGTATAAACTTTGACATGCAGCATCACCAGGAACGCGCAGAACTGTGGTCGACGCCGTCGCCGTTTTACCCGCGTTCGCACCGAACGCGCGCGGCGTTAGTGACTGTTGCCAGGGCCTCTGGAGGCGGCTCGGAGGTTTTCGACGAGATCAGAACGGGAAACTCATCGGGCAGCGTCGGAAGTGTTTACCACCTTC
Organism: Dermacentor silvarum; assembly: GCF_013339745.2. Lineage (NCBI taxonomy): Eukaryota > Metazoa > Arthropoda > Arachnida > Ixodida > Ixodidae > Dermacentor > Dermacentor silvarum. The sequence continues at coordinate 19,264 of NW_023606436.1, forward strand.
TCGTCTCGCAACGTTTTTATATAAATACGCATTTGGTGCCGCAGTCAGTCAGTCATAAAAGGTTATTCTCGGTACTGGGAGTGATGGATTCAGCGACCCCACCAGATGGCCCTTAGTCAGTGCTGAAGGCGACCTCTCGGGCTCGCGCTGTGACCCGGACTTGTACTTCCGGATCAGAGCTGGCCAGCAGGGTCTCCCACTTTTGCGAGCCTACAAGCTTCTGGAGTTCTTAGGATGGGGGGTCTGCGGGGCAGTTCCAAAAGATGTGTTCCATTGTGGCTCTCTGACCACATTTCGAGCAATCGGGTTTGAATTCGTCTGGCTTGATGTGGTGCATTCGGACCGGGTCTGGAAGAGTATTGGTTTGGAGTTGTCTCCATTTAACCTCTTGAGCTTTGGTAAGGCGCTAGCGTTTGTATGGCTAATTTAAAGTACTGTGTGATTGCTGGTAACTGATGTGCCGCAGCTAAACGTCGCCTCCCCTCCCTCCCTCCCTCCCTTCCTGCCTCCCGGTCCCCCCACGGCCTTTCGCGCGACGGAAGAAGTCACGTTTGCTCTCTCTCTCTCTCTCTCTCTCTCTCTCTCTATATATATATATATATATATATATATATATGGTGATTGTAAAGGTGGAAAGAGACGCCTAATTCTGCAGCCCTTCAGGGAGCAGAACGCGCGTTTGTTCTCCGCCGTTGCGTTCGCTCCCCGTGAAAGCGCGCGTCCCTCGCGCCCTTTCACTCGCGCATACAGCGTCCGGCGCGCGGCGACGATTTCATCGCCGTTGACGTCATACGGAACCTCACGGCGACGACGATGGCGACGCTGACGGCAGAGATCCTCTTTGAGTGTCCGTATAACTGCTATCGCAATAAAAGTCCCGCGTTTTAATTCACGTTGGTTTAGGTTGGGGAAGAGAAAACAAACAGCTTATTAGCAACAGGTAAAGAAGACAGAACACACCACTGAGTGTAAAAGTTAATTTATTTTGCTTCATGAGGAAGAAGGAGACTGGCTGGCTCCTCCTCGCTCGTGCAGCTGGAGCCAATCGGCGACAGCCGAAATGGACAGTCCAATAGGTGGACTCTTACAGAATACCCGCCTAGGCTGGTGTGTCTTGAGCAGGGCGTTTCGCCTTGGCACCTCCCTTAGCGTCGACGTTGAGCGACGCCGGGAGACGAAACGCCAGAAAACGCAGGGAAAACGCTGAATGAGGGGTGACCTTAAGAGTAGCGCCCCGCTCGCCTAGTTAGTGCGAGCTTGGCCATGGACGAGACTGAGGCCGGGCCGTCTTCTGTGAGCGTTGCGCGGGAGCAGGAGGCTTTCAGCCGTCGTCGGCAATTGGCGTCTGACACCCCGCGGATATCGCACGGCGAGCTGCTTCACTGGAGAGGGTTCGCAATGTCAAGCGCGCGAAGTTAGCGTCGGAGACTGAGGAAGAGCGAGCCGTTCGGCTCGCAAAACACCGGAAGCGGGACCACAATGTCGGATAGGCTAATCAAGTGAAACCAAGACTTAACCAGGTTAAACCAAAGTTTCTCTTTACATATCCAGGGTTAGCTGAGTTAACCCGCAGCCGTTTTTTACTAACACTTCACATTTTTCGAATTTAGGCTGGCCACTGCACGTAACGCCACTGGGTTCGCGCCACTTGGTTTCAGTTTGCTTTCAATCTTATGTTTTGCTATTAGAAACATTCTTAATAATAAATACATTTTTAATATTTGGAATAAATTATGGGGTTTTACGTGCCAGAACCACGATCTGTTTATGAGGCGCGCCGTAGTGGGGGACTCCGGAAATTTGGACCACCTGGAGTTCTTTGATGTGCACTTAAATCTAAGTACACGGGTGTTTTCGCATTTTGCCCCCATCGAAATGCGGCCGCCGTGGCCGCGATTCGATCCCGCGACCTCGTGCTTAGCAGCCCAACACCATAGCCACTGAGCAACCACGGCGGGTAGAAGCATTCTTAATATAAATATTTACATGACAACATATAATCTCTACATAGTCATTTACTTCAAACTACGTAGACGTCAAGTATAGTTGAGTTTGCAACATTGTTTTTTCTTGCGTATCCTCATGTCTGTTCCCGTCCATCCGGCATTTTGCAGTACTTGGTTAGTGCAGAAGTCAGATGGGAGGTCTCTATCGGAAAACTTTGGGAGGGGGCAGTGTTAGAGGGATGTGAATAAACCACGGCTCTAGTATCTGTGCAATATTCATATTTCAAACTTTTTTCAACAGCTGCTGAGAACGCCATATGGGTCAACCCAAAGGAAGCAGATGAATTTGTAAGTATATTTAGGGAGAGCCAAAGTTTAACTAAGAACGACAAATTATGTCTACTTGATCTATCTTGCAGGTCACCTGCTAGCACTTGCTTTTCAAGGAGTTGAACAGGTGCAGCCCTCCAAAACAGAAGTGCTGAAGAATGTACTAGTGCTGACAAGCGGTTGCATTGATAAAACAGCCAAGTATGTTGTACATGCTACCTTGTTTCAATAAAGAGAAGTTACATTTTCTTCACTTAATTTTACTTTGGTAGCAATGTTCTAGAATAAAATGCCAACATTGCCATTGAGACAAGGGACAGATAATCATTTCATTGTGTGATGAAATCTTAGCACCTGCTCATACATTATACAACAGCAAACTGAAGTGGTACAACTTTGAATTTGAATTGAATTTGAATTTGCCTATATTTCCATAAATGTACAATTTATGGGGGATTTAAGGAAAAAGTTGCGCACAGCAACTTGACGGCCCTTAAAAACCCAGTCTGAGGGCAGCAGCGGCAGGCACAGGCGCTAATTCAGGGCTGACAACAAAAATACATTTGAATACAATGCAATGTTGGCTTAAACTTATGCCATAAAAATCAATATAAGAAAAACACTACAAACAGAAAATAGCAGTTTTATACATGAGCCAACAAAAACGGAAAAAAAGATTGATCATGATCAAATATCACTGAAAACTCATACAAACGCCAAACAGGGCAAGAAATGACATCAATGTTTTTGCGCATGAGTGTGTTTAACAAGCGTGGTAAGCGATGATGTAACATTTGAAAAGCATAATTAGTGCGAGGATGTGGTACATGCCAGTGTTCAGGTGACCGTGTGCTGTTTTCTGTTCTATTTCTAATTAACTGCGTTAAAGACGTAATGTATGACTGATTTTGTTTCACGTCTTTTCGATAGGCTAACGACAGTCTAAAGTCTAACAGAGAGTGCAGCGTGATTAATTTAAGTTGTTTGAAGAGAGGTGCAGTATGAGAATCTGTTGGATCATTGAAAATAGTACGAATTACCTTTTTTTTTGCAGCAGGAACAATCGGTTTATGTTGGTAGCAGACGTTGTACTCCACACCAGACAGCAGTAGTGTATGTGACTCAGAAAAAGAGCATTATATAAGAGAAGTTTGACCTTGCGTGGTAGCGGTTTTAAACTGAACAGTATTCCAGCTACTTGGGCAAGTTTACCTGCAAGGAAGTCTATGTGATCATTCCATGACATATGGCTATCAAAAAACACACCAAGTGTTTTCGCAGACCGGACAAGCTCAATTCTTGAAGAGCCTATAAAAATGTCTGACTCGCGAATACCGCGAATACCGTAGTACTCTAACTTCTTTAATAAAAGTTCATGATCAACAGAGTCAAACGCTTTACTGAGCGTTTCAAGCAAGTTCAAGCATTTATTCTTGGCTTGAAATAAAATAGTTTTGGTTTTGTCATTATTAATTTTTAAGCCATTATCCTGTGACCATCTATGCATTTTAGCAAGGACAGAATTTGCAGTTGAAGTTAAGCTTGCAATATTGTTCGACGAAAAAAGCACAGTAGTATCGTCTGCGTAGATGATATATTTTGGCTCACTATCCACGAGAACAAGGTCGTTAACATAGACGTTGAAAAAAAGGGGGCCTAGTATGCTCCCTTGGGGAACTCCAACTTTTACTTGTTCGATTTGGGAGCAGATGCCATTAATTTAGTTGACTCCGCTGCTTTAATAAGATTTGACCATATCTAGAGCAATACCGCGAATACCGTAGTACTCTAACTTCTTTAATAAAAGTTCATGATCAACAGAGTCAAACGCTTTACTGAAGTCGATTAGTATACCGAGCGTGAGTTGCTTTAATTCAATATTTCTCAATATCAATTCCTTTTGCTCTAGTAAGGCAAGCTGGGTTGACCTTCCACTTCGGAAAGCATACTGACAGTCTGTTAGCAGGCTGTGTTTTTCTAAGAAATCTGAGACACGCCGAAATAATATTTTTTCAAGTCCCTTTGAAAATGTTGAGAGATAGGTCTGTAATTAGATATTTCAGTTTTATTACCCCTTTTAAACATTGCTATTACTTAGCGATCTGCATTTTTGCAGGAAATACCCCAGATACCAGACAGGGATTGTAAACGTATACCAAAACAGGTGCGATAATGTCTAAGACTTCTTTTACAGGTGTAATCTGTATGCCGTCAACGTCACACGATGTAGTATTACGTAACTCTGAAAATAAGTGAATTAACTCAGATTCAGTAGTGGGATATAAGAAAATGCTATCGGGGCATCGGACCTGAATATAGCGGTCGGAATTTTTATCTACACATATGCCAGCTGCACTGATAAAATAATTATTAAATAAATCGGGTAGTACTTCGTTCGGAATACTAGTTCCGTCTCTCAAAATCTCAATACTTGCATATGAGGACGATGCACGATTTAGCATACTGTTTATTTTTTTCCAAGTTTTGCGACTATCATTTTGACAAAACATGAAATATTCATATTCATAAGAGGTTTTAGCTTTCCGAAGCTCATTTGTTAGCTTATTACGGTAGCGTTTAAATATGTGCAGATCAGTTATATTACGCGACTTAACTTATTGAAGAGCATGTTCTTGAACTTTATTTTGAGAAACAGGTCATCTGTGATCCATGGCTTACAAATATGCGAAGATCGTTTGCGTTTCGTTCGCAGAGGAAAGTTTTCTTGGTAACACGTGCTGAAAATCCGCAGAAATTCCTCATACGCTGATTCGGCACACCGTGTGACGTATACATCGCTCAAGTTGAGTAACTGGACCCGAGTGCGAAAAGATTCAAGGCGATTCGGTGTAATCAGTTGGCTGGGTAAAAGACGCTCTGTTGTCTTTTTGGTGTGTCGTTTAAGACAAAAAAAGGGCATGTGGTCACTCAGGCTGCACGAAAGAACGCCGGCCTTTGTGATTACTGTAGAAACATTGGTTATAAACAGATCCAGGCCAGTGGACGCGCCCTGGGTTACTCGTGTTGGCACGGAGATAACACTTGAGTATCCATGCGACTGAAGCAAGATATGAAATTTCCGAGTCAAGCGAGTGTCAGCTAACACATCTATGTTAAAGTCGCCACCCCAGATGACGTCATACTTATATATGGAAACATACATAAAAAAGTTTTCAAGGAAACAGAAAAACTCTGGATATTCCCACTTGGTGGGTGATAAAATACTGAGTAAATGCTTCTGCCACAAAGAAAGGACAGAACCTCGTAATCATCGGTGACGCATGAGAATTCTTTGATGTAGTCAACATTAATACTGTCGCGAACAAGTAAGCTAACACCAACACCGCGAGAGGTGGTCCTGCATTGATTAAAACATTGATAGTCAGGTAGATGCCAAACAAGTGAACCACGGTTGTACCATGTTTCAGATAACATAACGAAGTCAAACTGAAAATTAAGGCTGCTAAAGAACACATCTAGCTCATTATGTTTGCTTCGAACAGATTGACAGTTTAAATGAAAACATTTAGTAGATAGACTGTGTTCTGAACCGATGTCATTAAGAAACTCTGTGGGAGATACCCAATCTGCACTAGACATGGTGAACTGATGACAGGCAGGTTGACTCATCATTTCAAATTGTTAAGGTCAGTTGCATTCTTTATCACATAAGCAGTATTACCTTCTTCCTTTCTAATAAGGATCTTTCCACCGCGGTGCAAAACAAAACGAAAATTGTTTGCTTTCGCCCATTCCTTAGCCTTCTTAAGCAGAAACCTGTTATGCGTTGTCAAGTTTTCCATCACGTATAGGCGAGATTGAACTGTAGGGAACAATTTTCTTTTTTCTAACCACTGATCTCGGACCATTTGCTTCGCAAAATGTATGATGATACCAGGAATGTTATCCGCCCTAGCTGGCAACCTGTGGATTGCAGATATCGACTGATCGTTCAGCATGTCTAGCTTGAGCTTGGAAGCGATAGCATTCATTTGGGTGAGCAGGACTACATCCCTAACATGCTTAACGCCATGAACTTCGAGGTTCAGCTTTCTGCTCTGATACTCGAGATCATTTACAGAAGCAATGCGCTCCAGTTCGGCGGCTGAGCCACCCGTTTTTTCCAGCTTTGAAACCTTGTCGGCAAGACATTTAATCTCGCCATCGTGCCTAACTACATCAGCGAGCGCGACGTCGTATTTGTCAGACGTGAGTTTGACCGATGCTTTCAGGTCGTGAACCATCTTTTTCAGAGGTAGTAGCTCGTCAAGCTTTCTATTCATCTCGAGAAGCAGAGCAGCAACAGAAGTATCACCAGCACCCTTGAGACATGATGCATTTGACTCGGCCTTTTGGCATTGTGGGCACTTTCAAGGTTTCTTGTAATCTTCGCCTTTCGACTTAAAAGATTTCTCGGAGACTCCAGAGCAAGAGCCCAAATGGAAAAGGCCCGAACATGCACAGCACGGCATGTGCCGAAAATTAGTTGATATATCTTCCGTGCATTTCGCACACGTGTCATCGCCGAGTTCGCTCATGGCAATTTAAGAGCACAGCTATCTGTACACAGAAAAACTAAATCTCGGGAGGGCAACAGTTAAGAACACTTCAACATCAAAGAACCAGCGTGGCAGCAGCAGCGGCGAAGTAGGCCAACATGAGTGTTTTGCTACATAAAATAGCAAATATAAACAACCAACCTGCAAGAAGCTCATAGCAGGTTTAGACAGCGTGCATGCCTGTCCGCTGCCACTGCCAGAATGACGGCAAGCTTGCGGGGACGCCTTTTTATGCCTTGACTTCCTCGGCGCTTCCGTCGGAGCGGCAATGATGTGGTTGTTGACGTAGAGGAGCGATTTCCTGTAGGTCTTCTGAGGCTGCGCAGCAGTTGCGGCTCCGAAACAGTTTATCAGGCAGCACCTGCAAGAAGTTCGTAGCAGGTTTAGACAGCGTGCATGCCTCTCCGCTGCCACTTCGCCAGTAAAAGTGCCACAGAAGTGAAAACTGAGCAAAGGGAACATAGGACATGAGCTGATCAGACTATCACCTGCAGGAATACAGACCGCCGAATCTGTCATCCTAATGGGCTCGTTTCAGTTTCCTTGCATGACAGCACATGCCATAGGTTCCCTTCCGTATGACCATGACACTGTGGGGTTCTTTATGGTAGATTGCTGCAATAGTATGTCGTTGTCCGTGCCCTGGCCATTGTAACCTGAACCACATCACCGATCCACACGTACCTGATGAGCAACAAAACAACTATGTACACACTTCACTCTGGCACAATAGTGTGTGAGCAAAGCAGGGCAGGAAATAGGCTTTTCATGTTTGGGATTGCTGCTTGAATAGTGTGCACACAGGAATACCTTGGTACAAAACTGCAGACATGTCACTTCCAACATATTTTTGAGGGGAGATGTCTTCATTCCGCCATAAACATTAGACAGTTTTAGTTTAGCGTACGCTTTAGCGGTCAGAGGATTTGGCAGGCGGGTGGTCGATGCAGCATCACCTCAGGGAGCTGCATCGTCTAGTTTTCCCGAGGGAGTCGTTCAATAGACCTCTCCCTGTTTGCAAACAGCGTGACGTCACTGCGGGGGCCTCTCCCCTCTGCCGCGCCTCCGAAGCGGGCGCTGGTTGGCAAGAAACGTTCGTGCGACCTCTTCTCCCTGCAGAAGAGCGCTGCTTGTATATCAACTGCCACGATCGTAAGTCCGGCATATTGCGATTTTTGAAGTGGCAGCATTTCTGAACTGTGCTTAGGAAGTGTAATCGTCTCCATTTTACCGGGGCAACAACGTAGCGCTGTTGCCGACGAGTGCATGGTTCCCGTAAGCCAGCGTGTGTGATTTCGTAAAAGTGCGCCTCTTCCGTAGATCAAACATCCACAAAAATGTATTACTCCTCGAAAAAGAACATTTTGTCCCTGAATGTGCACATTTTCGAGGTGGCAAAGTGCTACTTCGCTAAATTCTGTTAAATTTGTTTCTTCGAACACAAATTTGCATTGCATTGTCATGAATGCACTGATTTGCGCCCCATTTACACTGTACCAAACGATATACAAGATAAAGTTTGCTGCTCTCAACTTTACAAGACCCAAGTTTTGCATGTTTATGTGCATCATCACGACATAGAGTCCGTACCATGAAGGTGAATGCACCAATAACGAAAAAAAAAATTGAAATTTCAATGTTACTTAAGACCCGTGAGATCTGCGTTAAATCACGATAATTTCAGTGGCTTGCGTTTAGGGCATTCCCCGTGGTTAAATGTATACACGCAGCTTCGGCAGCGGTCCAAACATCGTAGAAGTTCATTCGTAGCCATACCTCTCACTCGATTTTTTTTTTGCACACAGCGCGAATGGTCCCGAAATACGTGCGCTCACTAATCATCGCGTCTCATTCAATCTCACCTGTTCAATAATTACGGTTCCTGAAGTTCAACCGGAGCCTGATCACTACGACCGGGTTTATTACACGCAACACGCGTCCACAGTCTCGCAAGCGAGATGTATTGTTTATCGCGTAGTACACCAAGTGCGCGCGCACACACACATAATGTGGTCCGTTTACCTACGCTAAGATGAGCCGATATCGTCGCTGTTCTCGCCGCACACTTTTCCACAACAAATGTGGCACACATCCATGGAAAAGCCGATATTCTTCATTGCACAGTCCATCGCAGACCACCACTGTGGTTCATGTTCGCAAGTAAAAAAGACCAGCATCGCCACATTTTCATCATGCAGTTTACCACACGCCGATGTTCTCCGACACACGTTAATGTTAATCTGGCTGGCAAAAGAATTGTGGAGGTTCACGTAAAAACAAAAAAGAAATAAAAGAAATAAACACACGCGTCCACGTGGCGCCCACCTACACCAAATAAAGCGCGACTGCACCACGCAGAAAGCCGGCGGCGGCTGTTTTTTGCCAACCAGAGTCACCGCACGTGCGCCGGTGACGTCACGCTGTGACGTCGCCGGTGCGGTGTGACGTACCCCAGGAGAGGTCTATCGGCGACGTAGGGCGGCGTAATTGGGGCGAATGAGATAACTGGCGACGCGACAACGGCGAGCGGGACTGGTGACCACGTGGGGAAGGTGAACGACGGTCCGGCATGGAGGGAGTGTCTTCAGCGGTGCTTTGGGGATGCTCGTGGTAGGGCTGAAATCGGCCATGATCCATGTCGGGGCGACGGTTGTTTCCATAGCACCGGCTGTTACAATGGCGGGCCACGTGTACAATACGATGGCAGTTAAACCAAATGGGACGGTCATCAGCAGTCCTCCACTCGGCTGGGTTGCGAGTACGAAACGGCGGCCTTTGACCTTGGGCGTGCGAAAGTGAGGGACGGCGGTCGATCCGCTGGGAAGGAGCTGCGGCGCACATATAGTCCAGGCCAGCATTGGAGAGTTTCTGATGAACGATAGCTTCGACTAGTGCCACCATCTGGGAGCTATGGTCACAGGTATGGCCGCACGTAGAAGCAGGAGACACAGCGTCAAGTTCACGTCGGATGATCTTCTTCACGTGTTCCACGGTGAGCGGCGCCGACGGCTCAGGTACGTCTTCACAAGACCATGTTTCTGCCCTGTTCGGAAGCCGAACGAAATTATGGGCAATGCGTCGACTTTTGGCGGCCTAAAAGCGCTTGCACTCTTGGATGATGGCATCGATGGTGTCGCAGTCTTTGCAGATTAGCAGGTTGAAGGCATCATCTGCTATGCCCTTTAACATATGGCCCACTTTCTCAAACTCCGTCATGCCGTCGTCGGCTTTGCGGCAAAGGGCAAGCACGTCCTGTATATAAGTCAGGTATGACTCTGTAGCTGTCTGCGCACGAGATGCCAGCTCCTTCTTTGCTGCAGCCTTTCTACCTGTGGACTTGCCGAACAGGGAACGCATCTTTTCCTTGCATGCATCCCAGCTCCCAATTTCGTCTTCATTAATCTGAAACCACACCTTCGTGGTTCCTTTGAGGTAAAATAATATGTTTGCCAACATGATCGTCTCATCCCAGTGATTATTCTTACTTGCACGCTCGTATAGGGGTAGCCAGTCCTCGATTCCGACGTTGTCAGTCCCGCAGAATGTGCCTAGGTCTTTTAGTTGAGTCAGTACGACCGTTGTCGTTGCAGCCGCCTCGGTGCCCGCAGACACCTCTTCCGCCATCGGGGATAAAGCCAAGCGTCGGCCGCTGCGGAGCTCCGTTGTACCGTGTGGGTACCCAGCACCTCCACCAAAATGCCACGGGGATGAAATTAGCAAAAAGGGACAGGAAAATTATATTTACAAGATATATACAGAGAGAGACGGCTGCAGGCAAGATGGCAGAACAACACGTGCGCTGCCCAGATCGTCGTCTTCACCGTCTTTCTGGCGCATTCTTCTATGCGAGGCACAGCGCGTAACAATATATATATATATATATTGTACTGGAGATTATCGGTACTGGCACGGTGAAGTGTGAAAGAGGAAGTCGACGAACTAGGAGTGAGCGCTCGATCGGTGTCCAGCTGAGACTGCTCCGTCTTCTTGTACAGCGGTGAGCACTGTTAGGGTGAACACGCGAGCGCGTGGCCGACGGCACTGTCAGCGCCCCGTTACGGTCATCACTGGAAACATTGCGCATGCGCATCACGCCTTCCGCGAAATAATTGTTCCACCGCGCGCATGACGTCATGAATGCACTTGTTCGTCGTCTGCTAGCCGCATTTTTGTTTTCTAAGCCCATGCATCCCGCTTTTTAAGATTTCTTTAAACATCTGTGCTTGAACAGAACAAGACAAAAAAACTTGTATATCTATGGGGGCGTGTCTATTCGTTCCCTTCAATGTTGTTGTGCATGCAACGCCGTATATAAAACAACCAAACATCCTTCGCAGCCGTTCATTCTGTCGCCAGATCGTATTATGGCTAGGGTTCCCGATGATGAACGGCGCTCAATTGTCGATCTTTCCCTGAAAGGTTATTCCCAGCGGTATATTGGCGCTTTAGTTTATAGGCCCCTGAAGACTGTGAACAGGATAATTCAAGCCTACAAGTATGAAGGTCGCATTCAGGATGCACCCCGCGCGCCCCGCCCTAAAGCTACCACAGACGATGAAGACGCCCTCATAGTTGCAGCTGCTGTTCGTAACCCTTTCTTGCCAGCCCCAGCAATACGCGAGGACTTGGATTTGGACGTTTCGGACACCACTGTTCGACGTCGCCTGCGTACTGGGGGCCTTCGCAGTCGCGTCGCAGCGCAGAAGCCACTACTAACGGCGGCAAACAAGGACGCACGACGGCAGTTCGCTGAGCTGCACGAAGCATGGACATCAGAAGAGTGGGGTCGCGTCATCTTTTCGGATGAGTCGACGTTTTCGACGCGACAAGACCAAAGATTGCGTGTTTGGAGACTACCAGGCACACGGTGAGGCAAACTTCCTGCTTTGAAAAGCAATTGTTTTAGTTAACGTCCAAATGCCACGCAGGAACGACCCGGACAACGTGCAAGGTTTTTCTGCCAGTGGGAGATCGAGTGTGAACGTGTGGGGTGCTGTTTCAAGATATGGTTTAGGGCCCCTGCAACGTATACGTGGACACTTATCGTCGGAACAATACTGCAACATTTTGAACAATGTGCTGTTGCCATATGCGAGCAGTTTATTCCCAGACGGTGATTACCTGTTCCAACAGGACCGGTCACCGATACACACGGCGCGGGCTGTCAAGGAGTTCCAGGCGGAGCAGCACATGCAGCTACTGGAATGGCCTCCGAAAGGAGCGGACCTGAATTGTGATAGAAAACGTGTGGGGCCGTCTGAAAGATTCTTTGGCAAGGAAGCCCCTTTATTCCGCGACTTCGGACCAGTTGTGGGCGCAAGTCAGCAACGAGTGGGAAAGGCTGAAAGCCGATCGGGAATATGTTCGATCACTTTACGACTCGTTACCGTCCAGAATAGCTGCAGTCGTTGCTGTAAGTGGTCACATGACTCGCTATTAGAGTTGCTCATGTTTTTATATTTGTTCTCATGGTCTTGTTTAACTTGAATTGCAAAAGTGCAATTTTCTTGAATAAAAAGTTTAATAATTATCCCTCTTACACTCACTTTTTTCCTTCACGCGCCAATCTTCAATCCAGATGGACCTTGAAATGCAGAAGGTATCAGCTCAGCGAACAAAAAATGCGGCTAGCAGACGACGAACAAGCGTATCGATGACGTGATGCGCGCGGTGGAAAGAGTGTTTCGCAAAGCACATGCTGCGCATGTGCAATGTTTCCAACGATGGCTGTTACGCGGCGCTGATAGTGCCGTCGGCCACGCGCTCGCGTGTTCACCCTAACAGTGCTCACCGCTGTACATCAGTCAGACGCCCTGTGGACTTGCAAGAACATCCCGTGACATTTGGTGGAGGTGCGGGGTAACGGTTTCCCCGTCCTGGAGCTCCGCAGCCGTACGTTGCCATCTGCGGCCACAATGACCGACGACGCCGGCCCTTCGCAATCCGCTCCCGCCCCCCCCGGCTGTTGTGTGTTCTGGTGCGGTACGTCAGCGCGACCCTGCCATCTTCAGCGGCACCGACGATCACGACGTGGAGGACTGGCTTGCAGAGTATGACCGCGTTAAGGCGCATAACAAGTGGTCTGATCGCGACAAGCTGACCAACGCCATCTTTTATCTGACTGATGTGGCACATCTGTGGTTTAGAAACCACGAAGCCGAATTTCGAACCTGGTCAGCTTTCACCGAGACCCTCACTTCGGTCTTCGGCCGTCCCGCTGTGCGCAGACTCCGTGCTGAACACCGTTTGCGTGGTCGCGCTCAACAAAGCGGTGAAACCTTCACGAGCTACATTGAGGACGTCATAGACCTCTGTAAGCGCGTGAATGCGTCCATGACCGAAGCCGATAAGATAAGGCACATTATGAAAGGCATAGACGACGATGCCTTCCATATGCTCGTGGCCAAGAACCCTACGACAGTTGCACAAGTAATTGAGCTCTGTCAAAGCTTCGACGAGCTGCGCAAGCAGCGCCTTTCCACCCGTCGCACCAGTGTGCAGTCCGCGGACCTCTCGGCCTTGGAGCCTGGATGCCTTGGCGCTGATCACTCTGGCTTGCTGCCGCAGATTCAACAATACATTCGGGAAGAAGTGGCTCGCCAGCTCTCTCTTGTAGCGTGTGTTGCTGAGCCTGCTTCCACGCTAGAACCATCGCTCCGTCGTGTCATCCAAGCACAAGTTTCTGAGGCGCTCCCACCTCCCTCTCCACCGCCGCCTGTGACTGCGCCTCTGACTTACGCTGCCGCTCTCAGCCGAGTTCCTCCGCGACCGATGCCTACTACCTCCCGACCCGCCGCTAGTTTCTACTCGTCGCCACTTCCGGTACGCCCGGTCTACGTGCCCTTATCGCCTTCCGGACCTTCTCTTAACCCTTGGCGTACTCCGGACAACCGCCCTATCTGTTTCGCGTGCGGTATTCCGGGACATGTTGCGCGTTTCTGTCGGCGCCGTGGACTTTATTTTCGTCGTGACGTACCGAACCTCGGCTACCTTCCCCAAGAGCCTTCGCATCGTTCTATCCCTGATCCCTCGGACTTGTATTCTCGTCGCGCCGCCTTCAACTCTCGTCGGTCTCCTTCCCCTCGCCGCCGTTCCCTTTCACCCATGCTTCGCCGTTCCAGCTCTGGTCAGGAGGAAAACTGACAGCCGCAGTTCCCGAGGCAAGAACTGCGCCATCGTCGAAATTTTCAAGGCCTCGTCTTTCTCCTCCTAACGAAATCGCCGTATTTGTGGAAAGCGTCGCGACAACAGCTCTTGTCGATACGGGGGCTGCCGTTTCTGTCATAAGTGAAGACCTCTGCCGCAAACTCAAGAAAGTAACGATTCCTGTACCAGATATTTCCCTACGCACGGCAAGCTCGCAGCAAGTCAAACCTTCGGCCGCATGTACGGCTCGTGTTATGATTCAGGATGAACTATATTTTGTAGAATTCGTCGTTCTATGCCGTGCTTCGCATGACGTTATTCTGGGTTGGGACTTCCTTTCCGCACATCATGCTGCTGTCGACTGCGCTCGCGCGCAACTGGCTTTGTATCCGTTCCGTGACACTACCGTCGACCTCCCGAAACGTTCTCCTAAAGTGATCGTCACCGCTGACGTCATTATCGCTTCTTTTTCTGCCGCCTTGGTGCCCGTCTCTTGTGACTCTGCCCCCGTCACGACAGCTCTTTTTACACCATCTGAAGATTGTGCGCGTCGACGGAACCTTCCACTCCCGTTTGCTGTCGTCACACTCACCGATGGTTCCGCTGCCATTTGTGCGTGCAATCCATTTCCATGTCCTTCAACTCTCTTACACGGTGAATGTGTGGGGCGTCTAGACACTGTTGACGTCATTAGTCCATTTGACCTTTCTTCCGATAGGTCGCCACTGCCTATCGGTGCCATCACTTCTGCTACCGCACCAGCCTCGCGTTTCCCCGATGTTTTCTTGCATACCATCGACGACGCGCTTACGCCCACTCAACGCAGTGAAGTTGTTGAACTTGAACGTTTTCGTGCTTCTTTCGACCTCGGCCAACCTTCCTTGGGGCGCACGACAGCGGTTGTTCACCGTATTGACACCGGTCACCATGCTCCGCTGCGCCAACGTCCATACCGTGTTTCCGCAGCCGAACGCCGTGTCATTGACGAACACGTTGACGACATGCTGAAACGAGGTGTGATCCAGCCCTCCCACAGTCCTTGGGCGTCTCCGGTCGTGCTGGTGCGGAAAAAGGATGGCTCAATCAGGTTTTGCGTCGATTACCGCCGACTCAACAAGATTACCCGCAAGGATGTTTATCCCCTACCACGCATCGACGACGCCCTGGATTGCCTACAGGGAGCTGAGTTCTCTTCACTGGATGTGCGCTTCGGGTACTGGCAAGTGCCGATGGCTGAAGCCGACCGCCCAAAAACGGCTTTTGTAACTCCTGATGGATTATACGAGTTCAATGTAATGCCTTTCGGCCTTTGCAACGCACCTGCAACTTTCGAGAGAATGATGGACGCTATTCTCAGGGGTCTTAAATGGCACATATGCCTTTGCTACTTAGACGACATTGTGGTCTTTTCTACCGATTTCGATACGCATCTCGCCCGCCTTGAGCAAGTTCTTGCCTGTCTCACGTCAGCTGGGTTGCAACTCAATTTGAAAAAATGTCATTTTGGTGCCCGTAAGCTTACGATCCTAGGCCACGTCGTCTCCAAAGAGGGAATTCTGCCTGATCCTGCCAAACTTCGCGCCGTTGCTGAGTACCCCAAGCCCACTACTCTAAAGGAACTACGGAGCTTCATCGGTTTGTCTTCCTATTTCCGGCGTTTCATTCGTAATTTTGCCTCGATCATCGCTCCCTTAACGCAGCTTCTTAATGGCTCGTCAGACCTGTCGGCTTGGAACTCGGAGTGTGACGAAACATTTATGAGGCTCCGCCGGCTCCTCACGTCCCCTCCAGTACTGCGCCACTTCGACCCCAATGCGCCTACTGAGATACATACGGATGCTAGCGGTGTCGGACTTGGCGCCATTCTCGCCCAACGCAAAGATGGCTTTGACGAGTACGTTGTCGCATATGCCAGCCGCACCCTAACGAAGGCAGAATCCAACTATTCTGTGACGGAAAAAGAATGTTTGGCGATTGTTTGGGCAATCAGCAAATTTCGTACTTATCTTTACGGCCGTCAGTTTGACGTTGTCACTGATCACCATGCCTTATGCTGGTTATCGTCCTTGAAAGATCCCAGTGGCCGCCTCGCTCGTTGGGCCTTACGGCTTCAAGAGTATGACATACGTGTCATTTATCGCTCTGGACGCAAACATTCAGATGCCGACGCCCTATCCCGTTCTCCGCTACCTCCTGCCTCAGTTTGCTCCTTGCCTCCCACCTGCGATTTGTCAGCTCTTAGCTTCAACGACATGCCGGCCGAGCAGCGTAAAGATCCCTGGATCTCTCTACTGCTGGACTTCCTGTCTCACCGCTCACCTGCGTCTCTCTCACGCGCCGTGCGTCGTCAAGCACACCACTTTGCCATCCGCGACGACCTTTTGTATCGACGGAATTACCTCACCGACGGCCGTCGATGGCTGCTCGTTATCCCCAGTCACCTGCGCTCACACATCTGCGCCGCTTTCCACGATGACCCCCAATGTGGCCACGCCGGCGTCTTCAAAACGTATTCCCGTCTTCGTCTTCGATTCTACTGGCGAGGCATGTACAGATTCGTTCGCCAGTACGTCCGTTCATGTGCAGCGTGTCAACGTCGCAAGACCCCTCCTCAGAGTTCTGCAGGTCCCCTGCAACCTTTACCCTGCCCTGCTCGACCATTCGACCGTGTTGGAATTGATCTTTACGGCCCCCTTCCAAGCACTCCGGACGGTAACCGGTGGATCATTGTTGCCGTAGACCACCTCACACGGTACGCCGAAACATCTGCGCTGCCAGCGTCCACCGCGAAAGACGTCGCTTGCTTCCTTCTTCGCAACCTCATTCTGCGACACGGTGCTCCACGTGAATTATTAAGTGACCGTGGGCGCGTCTTTCTCTCCAATGTCATCGCGGCCCTGCTAAAGGAGTGCAACATCGTTCATCGCACCGCTTCCGCCTACCATCCACAAACTAACGGCATGACGGAACGTTTCAATCGTACGCTTGGCGACATGCTTGCCATGTATGTGTCTGGCGATCACTCCAATTGGGACCGGGTTCTTCCTTTTGTCAATTACGCCTATAACTCTGCCCCGCACACTACCACCGGCTTCTCTCCTTTCTTTCTTCTCTATGGCCGAGAACCTTCCTGCCTCTTGGACACCATTCTCACCTACCGTCCTGACGCTTCTGAAGTGACACCTGTTTCAGAAGCAGCTGCTTATGCTGAAGAATATCGCCAACTAGCCCGCTCGTTCACCACCCAAGATCAGTGGCGCCAAAAATCTCGCCATGACGCATCCGCTCCTAGTGCCCGCTATTCTCCCGGAATGCTTGTTTGGCTTCGGGACCCGGCTACTTCCCCCGGCCAATCCACTAAGTTTTTGTCCAACTACCACGGTCCCTACCGCGTACTGCAGCAAGCATCACCTGTGAACTATGTCATCTAGCCGCTCGCGCCGTCTTCTGATCGCCGTTGCCGTGGGCGCGAAATAGTTCATGTAGCACGGCTTAAACCGTGTTACGACCCGCCGATGCTGTCTTTTCCCTAGGTCGCCAGGATGGCTTCTTTCTGTGCGGGGGGTGATTGTACTGGAGATTATCGGTACTGGCACGGTAAAGTGTGAAAGAGGAAGTCGACGAACTAGGAGTGCGCGCTCGATCGGTGTCCAGCTGAGACTGCTCCGTCTTCTTGTACATCAGTCAGACGCCCTGTGGACTTGCAAGAACATCCCGTGACATTATATATATATATATATATATATATATATATATATATATATATATATATATATTGTACTGAAGGCGAATGACCGCGCTTCGATGTCTTGGAAATAACGACGACGATGCGCGGTGGTTGAAGTTGACGTTCTAGCTCACGCTCGCCAGTCACCAGACCTGCCTTTCGAATGCCCTTCTTTTGCAACGCAACGTCCAGGCCTGCTTGAAGACCAACACCCCCATTTTAAGTGGTGGAGGTAGCGGGGTACTGTTCATCATCGAACTTCGCAGCCGGACGCTACCATCAGCTTTCACCATGACTGATCCTGGCCCATCGCAAGCTGCTCCCGTGCCAACGATAATCCTCTGTGCCAGTGTGCCCCGACAACGTGAGCCAGCTATATTTAACAGCACCGACGACCAGGACGTCGAGGATTAGATCATCGAGTATGACCGAGTGAGCTCTTGTAACAATTGGGATGACCGCGCCAAGCTCACGAACGTTCCCTTTTACATCACTGATGTAGCCAGCCTCTGGTTGAAAAACCATGAAACCGAAATCAGGAACTGGTCGACCTTCACGGCAGCCGTGGCGGAGATCTTCGGTCGTCCCGCCGTGCGCCGGCTTTTCGCGGAACAACGCTTGCGCAGTCGAGTCCAACGCAACGAGGAGACGTTTACAAGCTACATCGAAGATGTTCTCTCCCTGTGCAAGCGCGTCGACCCATCTCTCACCGAAGAGGAAAACTAAAGCACATCATGAAAGGACTCGACGACGATGCATTTTAGATGCTTGTCGCTAGGAACCACCACCCTCACGCACGGTGCCCCATCCTTCTTCGCCCACCGGACCATCTATTGTGAACGCGTGACGTACCTTTGATAACCGGCCCATGTGCCTGGCATGTGGTCTTGCGGGCCATATAGCCCGCCACTGTCACCGTCACAGCTTCCGCTCTCCAAACGGTGTTGCTTCACCAACCTATCAAGCTGCTCAGCATTCACCACGAGTTTCTTCTCCTGTCGCCGACCCGTTCTCTACACGCCGTCTGTATGACTCACACCGGTCGTCGTCTCCCCGTCGCCGATCCATCTCCCCGATGCTTCGTCGACCTAGCCCCGCAAGAGAGGAAAACTGACCGCCGCAGTTCCCGAGGCAAGAACTGCGCCGTCATCGAACTCTACAAGACCCCATTTTTACCCGTCTAACAAAATTGATTTGTATCGCCGTACGTGCACTTGTAGACACAGGAGCTGTTGTTTCTGTAATTAGCCAAAAATTGAGCCGCGATCTGAGAAAAGTGACCACCCCACTTACAATGTTTCCCTGCGTACGGCGACCTCGCATCACGTCAAGCCTACCACTCAGTGCACAGCCCGTGTAATTATTCAAAATGTTATGTATGCCGTTAAGTTTGTCGCCTTGCCCCGATCAACCAACGACGTGATCCTAGGATGCGCGCATATCGATGGGAGCGAAATGCGAAAACACCCGTGTACTTTGACTTAGGTGCACGTTAAAGAACCCCAGGTGGTCTAAATTTCCGGAGTCCCCCACTACGGCGTGCCTCATAATCAGATCGTGGTTTTGGCACGTCAAACCCCATAATTGAATTTTTAAATCCTAGGATGGGATTTTCTGTCTACTCATCAAGCCCTCGTGGACTGCGCTCGTCCTGAACTCACATTGTCGACGCCGTGCCTTGACCTCGACGACGACACTCCCCCTAATGTGATTTCCGCGACTGACGTCCACATCGCCCCTTTGTCCGTCGTTCTGGTGCCTGTGTTTTCGCCTGCCGCCACCAACTCACCTGTTTTGTTTTCGCCATCTGCAGCTCCTGCTCGTCGCCGAAACTTCCTCCTCCCGTGGGCTGTCATCAACTTCTGCAATGGTTCTGCGGCTATATTCGTGTGCAATGCATCTGCATGTCCGTCGCTTCTACTACGCGACAAGTGTCTGGGGAGCTTCTAGACTTTTGACTACCTTTTCGAGGATGCAATGCTTGGAGATAAGGCATCAATACCGATTTGTGTCGTTGCTCCTGCCGCTGGCACCGATGATCCTGTCGACATATTCTTAAATGCCGTCGATTCCGACCTCACACCTGCGCAGCACAAGGAGATCGTGCAACTACTGCAGCATTTTCGAGCCTCCTTCGACCACAATCAGTATTCCTTAGGTCGAACGTCAGCAGTTGTTCATCACATCGATACTGGTCAACAAACACCATTGCGCCAGCGCCCATACCGTCTGTCGACTGCAGAACGCCGTGTCATCGATGAACAGGTAGACGATATGCTGACACGTGGAATAACCCAGCCCTCCAGCAGTCCCTGGGCCTCTCCAGTTGTGCTGGTGAAGAAAAATGACGGCTCCATCAGGTTTTGCGTGAATTACCGACGTCTTAATCGAATAACGTGCAAGGATGTGTACCTAGCTCTACCACGCATCGACGATGCCCTGGACTGCCTACAGGGAGCAGAATTCTTCTCTTCCTTGGATCTGCGCTCGTGATACTGGCAGGTACCGATGGCGGAGGCCGATTGCAAAAAACGGATTTTGCGACGCCCGATGGCCTGTATGAGTTCACAGTCATGCCCTTCGGCCTCTGCAACGCGCCTGTTACTTTCGAGCGCATGATGGACACGATCCTTCGAGGCCTCAAGTTGAATATTTGCCTTCGTTATTTAGATGACATTGTGGTCGTTTCCTCCGATTTTGCGTCCCATCTAACTCGCCTCGAACAAGTGCTCACTTGCCTATCAGCTGCAGGACTGCAACTGAACTTGAAGAAATGCCACTTCGCTGCTTGAAAGCTTATGATTCTAGGGCATGTTGTTTCGAAGGACGGCATTCTGCCCGACCCTGCCAGACTTGCAGCCGTTTCAGCGTTTCCCAAACGAAGTACCGTGAAAGATTTCCGCAGCTTTATCGGTCTATGTTCTTATTTCCGACTCTTTATGCGCAAGTTCGCTATGCTCATCAACACTTTGACCAAGCTCCTCGCTGGCAGTAATAACATTTTGGCATGGTCTCCTGCTTGCGACGACG
>NW_023606437.1:0-23062 GCF_013339745.2 Dermacentor silvarum
TGTCTTTAATGGTGTCTGTTGGCTTCTCACGTTATTATTTAGAAGTTCACAGTTAATCGATTCGAGCCCTTCAATTAACGATCTCGCTGTTGGGTTGTCAGCTGTATGTGTCTCAGGGCACTTTAGAGTTCTTAATAAGGCAAAAGCCATAAGTGGCTCGCTGCGCGATAGCCTTGCGAAAAAGAAAAAAAAAACGCCATGGTTGCTCAGTAGCTACGGTGCTGGGCTGTGGAGCACGAGGTCGAGGGACTGAATCCCGGCCACGGCGGCCGTATTTCGATGGACGCGAAATGCGAAAACATCCATGTACTTAGATTTAGTTGGAGGTTAAAGAACCCCACGTGGTCGAAGTTTCCGGAGTCCTCCACTACGGAGTGCCCCATAATCAGAACGTGGTTCTGGCACGTAAAAACTCCATAATGTATATTTTTATTAAAACAAATTTCAGCCAGTTCCACGCTTGTGAAATCTAATGATACAGCGGACCTCTTCAAGCGTAGGTCCATAGCGCAGTGGGTATGACGCTCGCCTTCGGACCGTGAGTATCCTGGTTAAAATCCCGCCTCTCTCCCTTTCTTCTTTCAATCCTTTCTCCCCCTTCCCCAGTGCAGGGTAGCCTACCGGGCTCAGCCTGGTTAACCTCCCTGCCTTTCCCCTATGACTTCTCTCTCTCTCCCTTTCTTCTGTATCATTATCTCTAACTGTTTTGCTTTTTTCTGTCTGCCTGTGTTTCTCTTTCTTCCTCGCTCTCATTTTCTCTTTCTCTCGGCCATGGAAAATTGTGTTGAAATCGTTGGCCCAACGCAATCATATGCTTCCCATAAATGCACGTTCTGCAATCGTGGGTGGTTATAGCCTAGTGGTTATGACGCTCGCTTGCGGACCGTGGGTACCCGGGCTTGAATCCCGCCTCGCCAGGAAAGTTTATTTTGTTTTCTTTCTTTCTGTCGCTATGTCGGTCTCTCTTTCTTTCTCTCGCTGCACCTCCTCTCCTCATTTCTCACTATCTCCACTTAGCTTGAAACAATGAACACCATCGCTCCGCAGGGATCAACCTCGATCTCAAACAGCTCCCCTGTTATAAACGCGGCGTTACGTCTCTGCTGTCACGCGGTGGCGGCAGCGGTTGTGGCGACAGTCGACTCTGAAGCCAGAGAGACGACGATGGAGGATGCTTACCTGGTGCCTAGCGGTTTGCGCGGTAGGCCTTGGAAGTACGCTACGCCCGAGGATGCTTGCCTGAAGAACAACATAGGTATTACTTCTATATTTTCGTGCAGCTGAGAAGCACAGCAGTGTGTTTTAACAAAAATACACGACCTGTTTTCTGCTTGTATTGTTTGGCAAAGAGAACAAGCAAAAACTGACGCAAGCTCTAGTGAATGGTTACTTCAAAGTTCAATTGCAACTGTAGCATTTTAATTGAACAGAAATATAACAAAAAATCTTTGGATTCCACACTGAGCGCAAGTTGTAGGAGGATGACTCTGCAAGGATGCGCTGCGTACAGGCCAACATGCATTTTCGTTATTTCGTGTTTGGATATCACCTACTTTTCAGCTTTCGCGTGCACAGAATAGAAGCGGCCGCTTGCTGACAGTAGGCGAGAACAGACGCGCGAGCTTACGTCGACGAGACAGCATGGCTTGGGGTACCAGAACCAGCTGCCTATCTCAAAGAAGCACAGAATGCTACCTCATCCTCCTAATATACTATTCTCGGAGCCATAAGTCTATTCACCGTGTGACGCAACCCTGTGGGGCTGCGTCACACCCGTCTGATCGCGCTTTACGTACCACACGTGTACTTCACTCTGCGGCTCGCTATGTCTTGCAAGAAGTCTGACTCCTCAGATCCTATAATTAATGATTAGCTAATGTGCAGCAGGTTTTCGCCTTTGCGTGTTACAGCAGTGTAACATGCTGCCGAACTTTTCATTGTAAAGTTTTTATTTATCGTGTTTATTTTGGGACGAGAATACGACGCGTTCGCTAACCTACAGCTCATTCACTTCTATCTTTAAAAGTGACCGTCAATCCTTTCGAGTGGAACGCTGCAGTCCACTCACCGATGGCTCCTAGTGAAGTCTGGCTGAGTTGGCATCGCAATACTTCCGATCATTTCAGTTGTTGTTTCCGTGAGGCCTTCGTCGCATCTTCCCTGTGGTCACTCTCCTCGCGGCTTTCTGGCCGGCTGGCATGGCTTTCCTTCCGGGTGGGCTGTCAGACTGCTTCTTCTGGGGTTGCACGCTACCATTTGTGAGAAAAGGATCCAGCTAGAAAGAACAACGAAGAGGTGCATATATTTGCTCCTCGAGTCGGGAAGCTATTAAAGAGCGTCAATGGCGAATATGTCTGACTACGTCCTTTTGCCTCTCATTGGGCGGTATGAAATGGACTGCAAGAAATAAGACCCACAAAAATAAAGGAGCCATTTGACGACGTACACTGGGAAACGGCGCATGCGGTCACTGATAATCACACAATGGGGATGATTACAAATTTTAACAGTAACCGTGAGATTTCGGTAGCATTTGCGGAGGGTATGGACGCCGTCGCGCAGCAGCGCGTGAGGTAACCAACACAAAAGATTAAGCAGCTCTCCCCTCGGATCACTTGGGAAAAATGCCAAAATTTTCAGTGCCTACTTACTAAAATAATAGTGTTTGGAGGCGTATTCGGAGAGGCGAAATAAAATTTGAGGATTTTACGTGCCAGAACCACGACTTGATTATGAGCATTACGTAGGGGGGCACTGCGGAATAATTTGGCCACCAGGTGATCGTTACCATGTCTCCAATACTCAGGAGGCAGGCGTTCTTACATTTCGTCCCAATCGAAATGCAGCCACCGCGGCCGTCAATTTGATCCCGCGACCTCGTGCTTAGCAGCGCAACACCAGAACCGCTAAGGCAACGCAGCGGGCAACGCAACGTGCTACCCGACTTGGGTAGCATGTGTTGATTACCTCACAACGATCACCAGACGCAGAACTGCTTTCGAGGCGGCACTCTTCTCCTAGCTTTTCTATCTGCTCGGGACAACTGTTCACTGCGCCACCACCACCATCGATCCCTAAATCAACCAACTCGTAGAACGAATGCGCAGGGGCTTAAAGTGCACGCTCATAGAGCACGGCCCACAGTTACGGTGGTTTCAGTGCGTTCTGCTGATTTCACGTTTGATTGGGGGCCCTCCGAAGTTCTATTTTGAGTGAACCAGTACATATCTATTAACCCGCCCACCTCCGCGCTTTCCGTGTCATTTCTTCACAACGACGACACCCATTTCCTTACATTTCGTAAAGATTCGGGTATATTCTGGCCATCATCCTAAATTTTAAGCAAGCCGCTACCTGGCCTGGTTAATTTAGAGTCCGTATAGCAATAGCAACTTTTCCCAGCTAACGCTGGTTTCAGTGTTGTACGGATCTGTATTCCGTTCTCTACTGCCTGACAACCTCTTGCACTTGTCCGTATTCTAGCACCCCGACATAACCTATGTTGTCTACGCGAATGACAATCCTGACACCGTTAGTCTCAAATGCCAGAAACGTGCTTTTAGAAAGGAGCCATTGCCACGCATTGTCACATACGTCGTCGTGTACAAGGGCTTCGTCTCAGTGTGCATTCCTCTGCCACCATGCCATGTGAACTGAACCACAGAAGTTCTCAATTATCATGCCGTATTCGTGAAGCAGTGCACTGTCCAGGATAAAGTGGAGAGGAACAAAGGGACATATATATGTCTGGCGCACCCTCCCGGTGCGCGAAATATAAGTACTCTTGTGTCTCTTGGCCTGCTTCACCAATACGGTATGATGATTAATCACCAACTCACCCAACTTTCCACATTACTGAACAAGTGCTTAAATTCAGGGGGGACTGGCGGGACCCGCACCCTCTCCTCCCTCGGCAGGTCAACAGTATCTCTGCGGTACCCATTTGATCAGCGTTGGAGGCGATTATATTAATAGGAGTGCCATGTGCTGGGCAATTCTAACTGTCCAATTTTTCGTTTATTGATATATTCTCAACTATTCGGTTGATGTGGCATGAGCAAAAACAGGAAAGCAGGTATTGTGGTACTGTCACATGGCATTGCGCATGACGGTCATCACTCTTGTACCACAGATTTTTGGCACAGCTAACACACAGTTTCATGACCTTCTTGAGCGTGAAGCTGAAGTAGTGAATTATTGAAGATTCATCTTGGTATTTCAGGTTACAAGTTAATTTTCATTTGTTTAGTTGTGCATCATGAGTGTTGTGCAGTACGAAAGACCGCCTGCGTGAAGACAACTCTTCTTAGTTTAGGTCCTACTTCTCGAGAGTGGCGCATCACACCCGACCTGTGTAAGTCATATGTTGCCTTTCCTAGTCTCAGTCTATAATCTTTGTCTTTCTTTCTCATTTTATGCAATTCCTATACACTGCACACTTCATCCCACTTGAAGTCTTCAAGGTTGCTATGTATAAATGTTTTGGCATAAGAAAATTAGGTTGAATAACTCTTGTTAGAGTACACCAATGTTCCTGCAATGTGCGCAGACGGGAATATATTAGGAAATGTGGCACCCCCTTCGCTTGCCTCTATAATAAGTGGCTGGGTTGCCCAGATAACAATAATTACGGCCACAAGTGTGTGTTCGCTTTCACCTTTTTCAATGAATCAAGTATGTGCTGAAACCATTCAGGCGATTATCACTGCTGGCGAATTGACAAACTCTTCTCGAAATCTGTTCAGTTTACATACTGAATAATGTTCTTCATTAGGCATATATCTTGCAGTGATCATATTTAGGGTAATGTTCTTTGTCTCGTCGCATAATGTGATAGAAAGTAGAGTGGTTAGGAATTGCAATTGTAGTAGCAGTTCATATATATATATATATATATATATATATATATATATATATATATATATATATATATATATAGGCCGGTTAGACATGTGTGCGTTTCTTATATCGACGCGTGTGCAGTAAATGGAAGACGGCAATCATACTCCTCTCCCAACGCAGCCCACATTTACTACCGCATTAGTGGGGTGGGCGGTTGTTGCAACGAGAGGAGGGCTGTTCTGTACGAGCACTTCACCACAGCCTCTAAGCTTTCAGACGTCACAAAGCTCCCGCGCAACAGCATATGCATCACAAAGACGTATTTGGGGATCGCCGTCGGATGCCCTGTTCAACTTGGTCACTCGGTTGCACTAGCAAACACGACTTTTGCGTCACTACAGGTACACTGGCGGCGATTCCGATCATCGACCGAAGGCCACAGTGGACGAAAGAGGCAACGACAGGTATTCGCTTTAAAAATCAAACAAAAAGTTTTCGCCGTTTGAGGCTTGTTGTGCGAAGTCGTGCACTGTGGCAGCTCCGATCACATCGCATTTACTACATACACAGAGCACAGTACAGTACAAATGAAATATGCTGGAGGAACATAGCTAGGTGGGCGAGTTGGTTAAGATTCATCGTAACTTTGGTAACAGCACAAAAGTAAACAAGCATTAAAGAAACAAAAACGTCGTGTTGTCCTGTTTATGTAGTCAGAGCTACACTGGCCGCATTCTCGCCGTTACGCTGTGGCTGGTGGCCGCACGGCGAGCTGAGCCGTTGCCTAGCAACCGCCGCAGCTGGCAGCGCGCTCGCCGCGCCATTTGGCGTCGTCTGCTCTAGCTACTACGCCGCCGCCTCCGTTGTGCACAAGCGTTCGCCACTTGCATCTGGCATGACGTCAGAGGAGGAGCCGGTGAAACCGCGTTGCAACAGAGAAGGCGCCGGCGTTGCACCGTATATATTGAAGGGACGGCTCGGTGGGATTCGTCGGTAGATATCGAAAGTGAGTCGGACAGACTGAAACAAGACAGGCTTCGTCGTCGGAACGAAACCAAGAGGAGGAAGCGAGCCGAGGAGACAGAGGAAGAACGAGCCGCACGCCTTGAGAAGCGTCGTAATTACGATGTGGCCAGGTGAGTGGATTCAGATGAGGATAGCACCCGAAATTTGTTCAAGTCACTGGACGACACCCCTTATCCTCCCGCCTCACCGACCATCGGGCCGTCTTTCTGCCAATTGAGAAACAAGATGAAGACTTTCAAAATAAATGCGTTACACTTTAAAAATGTCTATTTTTAATGTAACCATAACTTAACGAGAGGTAACAACCAAACCTAAACACTCAGACGTCGAATCTAACCGATAAAGATGTAACCGCAGAGAGAACCAAGCTAAACAATAACATTAACCGTACCTCTCACTACGCACACCCAGGCATATCCGAGGTAAGCCACAGCCAATTTTCTCATTTGTTTTCTTTTTTACCCGCCGCGGTGGATTAGTTGCTATGGCGTTAGCGTGCTAAGCACAGGGTTGCGGGATAAAATACCGACCGCGGCGGCCGCATTTTGATGGGGGTGCAATGCAAAACTTCCCGTGTCTCGTGCATTGTGGGCATGTTAAAGATCCCCAGATCCCCTAGTGGTCAAAATTAATGAGGAATCCCCCACACAGCGTGCCTCATAATCCAATCGTGGTTTTCGCCTGTAACCCCCCCCCCCCCCCAATTCCTTGTGTGCTTTTGCGCTGTTGCCCAAAGCACGATGAGTATAAATGAAGCATAAGTAAGTGAGAATAATCGTGCCATCATCACGTCACAACTGCACACGGACTGTTGACTGAGCCATCTGTATTTGAATGCCTCATTCGTTACCGCAGGCATTACACCGGTGAGCCTTAAGAGTTTTGCATGAACTCCCAGCAATTCACCCAGATATTGAGCAAAGTATCACATGCATGTGCCCGTAGTACCCTTACACATGTGTTAATTCGCTGTCAAGATAACGTCCGCACGACATCGATTGTTCACAAAAATGGACAAAAATGGCACTTACCCTCTCACTAACACAGCACATGTGCCACCTATATCTTTCCTTGGTATTGAATACGTATCTAAAACATATTATTTAGTAAAAAGTCAGCACAAAGATAAAGTTACTGAGCCCATCTTATAAGGGTGATAGTCTATATATTTTCAGTGCTTTTTACGGCTACGCATAAGAAACGCTTCACGAGACTACAGTGTGAAATACGGTAATACCACCTCCACATATCTCATCACGCAATGCCACGAGCAGCCTGCAGAAAGATTGCACAGTTTCGTACTGATAATTATTCGCGAATGAAAACAAACTGCGTGTGACTTCAGTTTCCTATCCAAACGGCATTATCTGTATTTTTTCGGTTGTTTCCTGTAGTGGAGTAATTGTGGCATAATTTTCATCAACTGGTGTTTTGCCCCGCGAGATGTAGTCGCGCTTTAACCAAGCAACCATAATTGATGTCGTTGCTCATTGGTTTGGAACCGCATTTAGGCGTTGTTTCTTGCACCACCGGGTTGTAAGCGAAGGTTACGTAGGGAAGGACTGCATCCCATCGCTTGCGTTAGACGTCGATGTACAGGGTCGTCCACTCTTAGTACGAACACGGCGCCGCGTGGCCGCGCTCCGCGGAGCGCCAGCGCACATGGCGCGGCCGCGCATCGAAGCTAAGCAGCGCAAGCGCACAAGGACTTGGAGGCGGGGTTTCGTGTCGTCTGCTAAAGCGCGCGAGCGAGCCGTGTTTGTGCCGCCTGTTGTCTTGTAAAGCAAAGCGCGCTCGCGCACTTTAGCAGACGACACGAAGCACCGCCTCCAAGCCCCTGTGCGCCTGCGCCGCTTAGCTTCGATGCGCGGTCACGCGGCGCCGTGTTCGTACTAAGAGTGGACGACCCTGTACATAGATAAAATGACGGTGACGAAATTCTTCATGCAGCCTATAAGGCCATTCCTATGCGGGTGGTAGGCGATTGTCCTAATGCGCCATGTCACAACAGGATGTTCTCGATGAAGAATTTCGCGACTTCGGCCACGATACTTTTGGGCAGGGCTTTCGTTTCGGCGAAGCGGGTAACGGGAATACATGGCCATGTGGTGGTCAGAAGCCCGTCGATGTCAGTGGTTTTTTTTTTTTTTTGTCTTGCGTTGCAGTTAGGGCACGGTGTCCTAGTGATGTTATGTCGGGTCTTCAGGTGTTCTTTAGGCTGCGTTTTCTTGGCTTCGAGGTTTTGTTCGAGTGGCGTCGTGTCGTCGTTACGTCATCGAGAGGGTCTTTTCGGCGTCTTCGTCGTTGGCGCAGGATCTTCGGCATTTCGACGCACAGCAATCGCACGTTGCTGCTTTAGTGTTCCGGACTGGCCAGTGCTGTCCACTGGCTGGCCCAAAGTATGTTCGGCGCTGCGGTGGCAGGCAGCGTCCTGGTGAAGGCGAACGGTAAGGAAGTCGGGGTCTCCAGTCCGTTGCGGTGATGTAGTTGGCGATGTCACGTAGTCACTCACCTGGCTGCGGACGATGCGCGTTGACGGCAAACCCTCGTAGTCCCATCTCGCGGTCTGAGCACAGGTGGAACACGTGGCTGACTTTATAGCAGTGGTAGCAGAGCGGACGGTGGTCCGGAGGGCGCCATACTTCTGTCTTCCTTGGAAGGTGGGGCGGGCTCACAGGTGGGCGGGCTGGAGGCGGCGGTGGCAGAGGCTGATGATGGAATCGCGGCGTGCGAGGGCCCTGGCTCGGGTGAGAAGGTGGACTCTGACGGCCAACAACGGCGGCTGCTGTCATCGCTTCAGGCTGCTTGTGAGAATTCCGGCTGCTCTTCAGGAAGTCTTAATAACCGCTGAATTTCTTCTCGCATGACGTGAGCATTCGAAGTCAGCTGAGGCCATGACCTTGGGAACATCCTGTGGCGCTTCCTGCGCAGAATTGCTCGTATGGTCTCCTGCAAGTCAATGGAGTTTTTGGACTTCGTACTTCTTCGTAAGCACTTGACGTTAATATTGCCTACTGGGCATCTCTAGCGTCTTCTTGATAGTCGTTGCTTCCGTTGAGAATCCCGTTACTGCATTTGTCGGTATGCGCATTATTCCAGCGAAGTGTTCTTGCTTTACCTCCCACATGACAAAACGAACTTTCTTTTCTTCAGACATATTCGGATTGACATGGCGGAACCGAAAAGTCATCTCTTCCGTGCAAACGACAAAGTTCTCGTTCTGGACCTACACCCGGGCTTCTAGAAGAGCTTCTGCCCTTTCCTAATTGCGTACGACACTCGTAAAGGCCTGCAGGAATCTGTTGCGAAGTAGGTCCCATGTCGTTAGAGTCGACTTTCGGTTCTCAAACCAGGTCTTCACGGTGTCTTACAAGGAGAAGTACATACGACGCAACGTGGTCGTCAGAGTTTCAGTTGTTGAACAATACGACCCTTTTGTATGTCTTCAGCCAGTCTTGGAGGTCTTCAGCCGATGATGCGTGAAGGTTAGCTGGCTCCCTGGTTTGTTTTAGGGCGATCGCATACAATGGTGCTGTCATTTCACTTGTTGGCTTAGCCTAGCTTTTCTTGGAAGTCTCAGATGAAATTCCTTGCTCCTACGGGTATTTTTGCAGCTTGCGGCTAGCTCTATGGTCCGTGGCGAGATTAACGATCTCCTGATGGCTTGGCAGTTGCAGAGGACTACCATTACGCAATTGTGATGCAGGTTCTTTTCCTTAATGATTCTGACATTTCAATGAGGCGGAGCCTCCGTGAAACCAATTGAGGTCAAAGCCGTTTGTTGGAAAACACACACAAACTTTTAATAAAACTAAAATGAAAAGTAAGCCATAAAATAAAGACTCAAAAAGACATCACGGCAAGAAACGCACTTAGGGCTAGGATGGCGTTAATAACAGGCAAGTTCGGGCAGGCTGCGGGTGTGAGTGCCGCACTACAGTCTCGACGCAGCGAAACGAAGACGAGACGACGAGAGAAGCGGTGTCGGTCTCACCAAAAGTCGGTGCAGCTGACCATCGGACAAGCTACTGGAGCGTGGCAGCTCTGGCTTGGAGGGAGAAGTCAGGCGTCTGGGGGCACGGGCAGATGGCGGCGGCGTTCTGGCCAGGCAGCCGGGCGTGGAACTCGGGCCCGTAGCCCGACTGCTCACGTTCTGCCTACGGGCGCAGACGCTCGCCGGCCTCGGGCAGCAGTTGGCGATCGGGCAGAGTGGCGACTCCCAGAAACGGGTTGGCATGAGGCCCCGGTCGGGTGAAGTCCTGGTGGCTCGGGTCCGGAACCCGACAGGCCGTCTTCAACACCCGGTCCGGTGGCCGAACTTCTGGTGCCGCTTCTGGAACTCAACTCTCCCCCTATTCTGCCAGCGTGGCTCGCTTTTCTGCCGATCTGGCCGATTCATCGTTTGGTCATTGGCTGCTTGAAGCTCCGCGTTCTCTTTCCATTGGAAGTATTTTCCTTTTGTTATTCTTCTTGCGCCGCATGTTCATGTGCAGTTTTTCGACGTTGTCGTCTTTCAATCCAGCACGGAATTCGCCTGGGTGCGCGCACTACATGTCGTCTACTTCTTGTCTCCAACCACCGCATCTTGTAACTTGGGGTTTAGTTCCATGAGCCAGTTTTTACACCAAGCGGCGATGTTATTTAGATCAGCCTGTAGAATTTCCTGGTCTTTATAATCACGAATCTCACGATACAGTTCACAGTCATCGGCGTAAGAGTGAACTGAAGATGACACACAATCTGGCAAGTCGTTAATGTATACTAGAAAAAGGAAATGACCTAAAACAGAGCCCTGCGGAACTCCTGATGCTACGATAATTAAGGGTGAATCATGACTGTTGACAGAAACGTACTGTCGGCGATTGACTAGGAAGTATTGAAGCCAGGTAAGTACATTATGGTCAAGGTTTAAACAGAAAAGTTTC
Organism: Dermacentor silvarum; assembly: GCF_013339745.2. NCBI lineage: Eukaryota > Metazoa > Arthropoda > Arachnida > Ixodida > Ixodidae > Dermacentor > Dermacentor silvarum. The sequence goes on from NW_023606437.1 coordinate 10,794, forward strand.
TGTATGAGCAGCACATGAGTAACCTCATCAAATGCCTTCGAGAAGTCTAGAAAGGCGCAATCGATTGTGGAATTCTTGTCTTGTATAGAGTGCAAGCGGTGAGTAAAAAGAAGTAATTGTGTTTCACATGAAAGCGAACGCCTGAAGCCGTGTTGTGTGTTTTGAAAAACTCCTTTACTTGTGTGCCCAATTCACTCCAGCCTCTTCTACAACCAGTTGTCACAGAACATATTACTCGTCTTTGGCTAGTCGACGTACTAGTACGACAATGAAAACTTTACAATGCTCGTAGTAGTGCCACTTTACTTCTAATGTTCGGGATTTTTTTTTCTGTCGCCATTTCGTATAAGTTGCTCTAATAAAGAATCAACACAGGACACCGAGTGAATCATCTACAATTTTTAAATATTGACTCAGTGCACAGTAAATAAGTATTTTCCAATTTTTATTTAGCTCCAATATAGTACACACACATCAATGCTTCCCTATGCATCACCCCTATGGCCGGTCCGATATATTCTTAAACACCCTCCACGATGAAAAGTACATGTGATGCTTTTCGTCTGAGTACGAGTTCATATATTGGATTACTAGTAGCAGTTGCGTTACCTTGATAGAGATATAAAGCGCAAAGATGGCGCCGGTAATTAGATTTAGCTGCACAATAACATTTTCGAGAGGGAGGCAGAGAGGCATGAATGACAGGGACGTTAACCGGACACAAGTTACCGGTTTGCAATCTCACATGCGAACTGGGGAAAAATGTTAAGCAAAGTTTAAAAGAGAGAAACAAAATTGGTAAACACTGTAGGTGCTGGCTGAATTCGATTGTTCGCAAAAAGAGTAACTGTGCGTTTTATGATGGAATACGGTCATTCTACATGAAACGACCCAGCCCAAAAAGGGACCGTCGTTGATGTTCATGAGAAAAATTGTGGTAGATGGCTATTGTGTGAATAAGGTTTCACCAAAGTATTTTCGTCGAAAGAAAATTCATAACGTGAACGCTCATTGAAGTTGCTGCAAAGAAGCAATAGTTCGCTGGAGGTAAATTTCTTTTATTCAAGTATGACACTAGGTGTAATAACAAATTTTACTTTAGACCATTCTAGGGGCATCCTCCTTTCATATAATGTGATAAATAAATGCATTTTAGAATTGATCGCGTTTATTTGGCTCAGTAAAAATGCAAGAAGTGTTGGGTTTTTAGAAAATTTTTCGCATAAACTGCACAAATTTTTCAACTACAATATTTTTTCTTCCTTTTCGCATGTTGCAATAGTGTATGATAAAGATAATTTGAAATGCTTAAGGGATATATATTTTTAGAAAAGCACCTCCAACATTGGCAAAAAAATGAATTTTTTTGCAAGATTCAGACCCCATTTAAGCCTTAAGGACCTCCAGGTAAAAATACGTCAGAAAGCTCAAAATGTGCACCGACCTATTAGCGCGTGATTTCGAAATTTCTATTCCAGCAAATTTTGTTTCAAGCGAGAAAAAAGTTTGAAGTCAACAACCAAAATCACCAGTAAGCACTGCGTACGTGCCGCCGCTCCCCTCGTCGTCTGCTTGTCACCGTCTGCCGCCCAGCAGACGCCGGCTGGTGTATGGGGTGATCGTTTTTTTAAGATTTAGGGAATTTAAAAAAATCGCCTGTAGCAGATGCTATACTTGTAGTCCTTGAGCTGGATTGCTCAGAGCCGGACAATAGTTGTGCGAGAAATCGAAACGCATAAGAAACAACTGCTTATTAACTTCCTAATTAATTACTTTACGGCGCATATTGCAATTTACGAATTGTAGCCACCGAGTTTGAAAGCTGAATCCACCTGAAATTAATTTCTACGATGACACCAATTTTAAGATATTATTTGCTAAAGTGTGGGACGAAATATGTGGGCGTTACGGTTACTTTTGTGCTTCAATGCATAGATAAGCATTTTGTTAAATAAATCGCACTTTCGCCCGAAGGTCGAAGCATCGATTGCCAGAGCAAATTAGGGGACTGCAATAGGACGCAAAGATAGTAGTTTTATCGGTCGTAAAAACTTGTAATCATAGGCATACGAAATAAATTAACAAGCATGGTGTCACGCATGCACAAGCAAACATGAACACGTCTCACTCGATGATCGCGGAAACTCGCTGGCAAAACGTTGGGGTGAGACAGTGCGGCAGCAGCAGCGAGCGAATTGACCTTCGTGCTGGCTCTTCCATCAACGCGAACTAAGCTGCGAAAACATAGCGCAGGGTGGACTCTGTCCCCGACGCAGATCGCTTTCAAGATAGAAGCCACCCGGAGTAGAACGCACGCTCCCCCCCCCCCCCCGTACTCCCCACGTCCCCCCCCCCCCTTCAAGTTGGGAGGGGAGGGGGGTATCTGTGTAAATGTATCTATGTTGTACAATAACTGCGGATTGTGGCACATAATATGCCTGAGAGTTTACGCTTGAACACATTGACTACATGCTAAAGGCATTGTTATTCCTATGCAGAATAGTAGGCATTGGAGGGCTGCCACGAGGGGGTATCTGTGTAAATGTATCTATGTGTACAATACTGCGGATTGTGGCACATAATATGCCTGATAGTTTACGCTTGAACACATTGACTACATGCTAAGGCATTGGTTATTCCTATGCAGAAATAGTAGGCATTGGAGGGCGCCACGACCAATCATAGCCTGCTCAAGATCATCAGGTCTCTTCGGAGCAGTCCTTTTTGTAAACAAACGATAAGAAAATAGCTTCTTCTGCACGTGGATTACCACGCGATAATACCACAATGACTAGGTACTTACTAAACAGCGACGTCGTTTCCCTTCTTATTAGGTGGTTAATGGCTTTTGCAATAATAAATACTGTTGTGTCGTCACCCCTTAGATAGAATGTGTAATGGCGCTCTGACGTCACTGAGGTCTAGAATAATTGTACCTGAGATAGAACGCACGTGCCTGTGTGTGTGTCTGTGATGTCACTGATTAGTAGCTCTGTATAGCTATATAAGACGGCCACGTTAGTGCCTTGTGGCTCTTTTCCGTTGTATTGCAAGTGGCAAGAAACGTGTGTTCTGGCAAATAGGCTACTGCGTACTTGAAGACACAACAGTGGCGACGAGGATGGAATCCTCATAGCGGACGATAGCCGGGCCACGGCTGAAGCGCTGGTTGCGGCTCCAGCAGTTTGGGAACAGCTTGTGTCTAGGCGCACTACCATAGCATGGCTTCCTTCGGCCGCTTCGAGCTGTTCACGGAGGAGGGAGACGAAGACTTCGAATCTTACGTGAAACGCTCTGAACACTACATCCGGGCCACCCAGGTCAGTGACGACTTGAAGGTATCCGCTTTTGTGACTGCCATTGGAAAACAGGCCTACCGCACGATGAAGAATTTGTTGGCCTCAGTGAAGTCCGAAGCCAAAACCTACCACGAACTGGTCAGGGGCACTCAGGGGCATTTATCAATAGGCACTATTCACCGAAGCCCTTGGTGATAGCGGAAAGATTCCGGTTGAACAGTCGGTCGCAGATTACCAACGTGAAAGTGCCGCTCTTCATGCGCTATCCTGACCACATAAGTGTTTGAACTCGCACGTTTTTTTACCTTGCCGCTCAACCACTCCAAAGTGTCACACATATGTGACACTTTGTTGTTGGGCCGCATTAGTCTAGAGGCGTTGAAGCTGGATTGGACGAGCGTGTGCAATATCGGTCTTGATAAATCAGCCGCAGTCATCGAAAAATTTTCGGAAGTGTTCGAGCCGGCGCTAGGACACATCGGTGAACCTAGTGCTAAAATACAGCAGTACACCTGTTTTCTGTAAGCATCGAACTGTGCCATTTGCACTCAGGGACGCCGTACAGAAATTACATTCACTAGTGGTATCGGAAGTACTGGCGCCGTTACAGCAAAGTGATAGGCCTACGCCCCTAGTAGTCATACCCAAGGCTAACAACAAAGTTCGCATATGCGGAGACTACAAAGTGACGGTAAACCCTTGTCTGAGAACCAATTATTAGTCTTTGCCAACGTCGGAAGATATTTTTGTCGCGTTGCATGGATGCAAATGTATTACTGTCCTTCACCTTTCTACAGCGTACCAATAGTTGCAGCTGCACCCTGATTCGCAACCTTGGTCACTGTGAACACCCACCTAGGCCTTTTTCGATACACTCGTATGCCGTACGGAATAACAAGTGCTCCGGCTATATTCCAAGCTGTGAAGGATGGCATGTTCAAGGGTTTAGACAGAGGGTCATGTTATCTTGATGATGTGTTAATAGCAGGAGAAACAATGGAATAATGCTATAATAAGGTCGAAGCTGTGCTGACACGGTTCAAGGAACGGGGTGTGAAATTGTGGAAGGAGATATGCAAGTTTTTTGAGAACGCTGTGACCTATTTTGGTCACGTGATTAATTACGGAGGAATCCGTCCTTCAGAAGACAAGATACGCGCTATTACAGAAGCACCAACGCCAAAAAACAAGAACGAGCTACGCGCCTTCTTAGGCTTGTTAAATTTCTATGGGAAATTCGTGCCGAACATGTCAGCACAGTTTCAACCATTATGACTTGCTAGCCGAGAATTTTAAGTGGAAATGGACGGCTTCCGCAGAAAAAGGCTTCAAAGCATACAAGGGCTGGCTGGTGAGTGCGTCCGTACTCACCTACTATGACCCTTCAAAGGAGCTAGGGCTGGTTTGGGACGCGTCTTCCTATGGTTTAGGCGCAGTCCTTCTTCAAAAGGAAGGATCTGGAGAAAGACAAATCGCTTTTGCGTCTAAGACTCTGACTAAAACGGAGCAGGCGTACGCCCATATCAAAATAGAAGCCCTGACTGTCGTGTACGGACTAAAGAAGTTTCATAAGTACCTTTTCGTGTGGACATTTGTGATCTACTCTCACCATCAACCCTTAGTGGGGCTATTAGGACACGGTAAGCCAATTCCTGCTATGTCGGCGGCACGCGTGCGCGTTGTGCCTTACAGGTTGCTGCTTATGACTACAAATGGGTTTATTGCAAATCCCAGGATATCGGCAACGCTGACGCACTTTCACGCCTGCCGCTTCAGAACACAGGTGACGTGTACACAGATGACGTGTATGAAGGTTTTTCTATGGTGGACGAGCTCCCACTCTTGGCAGAAGACATTGTAGGGGAAACAAGCAAAGACAAGCTGTTACCAAAGGTCTTGTTTTACACGCAGGTCGGCTGGCCTTCAAAAGTGTCTGATTACGCTTTGGCACCATAATTTGTGCGACGAAGTGAGCTTTCTGTTGACAGAGGATGCGTGACATAGGGAAATCGGGTGATAGTGCCAATTTATCTTCGCGGAAAAGTACTATCGCTGTTGCACGAAGGCTATCCAGGAATGGCCCCTATGAAAATGCTGTCTAGGGCCACGTGTGGTGGCCCCGCCTTACGCAAGACGTTGAACAAACAGTGAAACAATGTGTCACATGCCAGTTGACCCAAAATGCGGCACCCAACGGTCCTGTAATGTCATGGGGAGTGTCTAGGCGCCGGTGGGAGCGCGTGCACTTGGATTTTGCTCATCGTGGTCAGCATTGGTTTCTAGTGCTAGTTCACTCCTATTCCAAGTGGGTTGATGTGTTTGTCATGAAGTCAACTAGTAGCAAAAATACAATATTTACCGGAAGAAGCGGGTTACCGGAAGAAGTGGTAACAGACAATGGCGCACAGTTTACATCGGCATTTTTCGAGACATTCATGAGACGGAATGGCATTCGGCACACTAAATCGCCTCCTTATCACCCGGCATCGAATAGGTGCGCGGAGCGTTGTCTACAGATCTTAAGAAAATCTTTTTAAGCAGGTCATGGAACAACAAAGAAATGGGCAGATGAAGTCTCTCCAGCCCCGGATCAATCAGTTCCTATTCAATTATACGAACACGCCAACGGGGGTTACTGAAGACACACCGACCCAGCTATTCTTATCGTGGAAATCGAGGACAAGGTTGAGCCTTCTCCATCCGGATATCGAGGAAAGGATGAAGGAAAAACTTGAGCGAACAAAGCAGTCAGCAAATCAGCGACGAGGTGCGTGGAGGGACTTCGAGAAAGGAGAAGGTGTCCTTGTACATGGTCTACGCCCCGGGGAATGGAGTAGGTGAGCGGCAAGGTAAACAACTTTGTGAGTTCAAGCACTTATGTGGTCAGGATAGGGAACGAAGAGCGGTACATTCACGTTGGTAATCTGCGACAGCGAGCATTCCAGAAGTGCTTCCCGCAATCAGTTCATGCGCCATCTCCTAATCTCGAACCGCCAGCATGTAGCCAAGACATTGTGTCTCGCAGGTCCTTAGGGGCACACCCTGTAAACTACGATGGTGCCTGAAAGACGTCTGACACCGATCAAGCAGGTGAGCAGGCAGCAGCTACAACAAAGAACATGCCACCCCTCCAGACCCATCGTCTGCATGCAGGGAGTACAGCATCGTCATCTTCCCAACGGGAGCTTCGACGCAGCACCCGTCAAATACTGCTGCCCGACCGCTGCTAAGAACACTTTGGGGGGGGGGGGAGGGAGGGAAGGGATTGTTGCGTCATCACCCTTAGATAGAATGTGTAGTGGCGCCCTGACGTCACCGAGGTGTAGAATTGTTGTATCTGAGATAGAACGCACGGTGCCTGTATGTGTTTCTGTTATGTCACTGATTGTAGTTCTGTATATCTATCTAAGACGGCCGCGTAAGTGTCTTGTGGTTCTTTTCCGTTGTATTGCAAGTGGCAATAAACATGTGTTCTGGCAAGTAGGCTACAGCGTACTTGAAGACACAACAAATACCAGCTGATGGAATGGACTATGACACAAGAATCACAATACGCTCTGCAGCACTGCTTTGAAACTACAAACGAAACTATTGGTGTGGTTCTCCATTATTAAAACACAATAGAGTATGGCGGGCTTGACGTTCTGGAGATTTCGGTGATTCCTAGTGGATATTTTGAAATCAGTGGTGATGAATTTTGCTTGGATACACCGACAACTCGGTCCCCTACAACCATAAGTGATCGAAAGTATATGCGTCTTCCATTTGGGCGGCGAACATGTACTGAGTGCAATGAATGTAATTGGACAGCCCCAATACCTTAAGCCATCGGCTACATTTAAAACAAGCCATCACCCAATCGCTTTTATTTGGCTTAATTCGTGGGCGGACAGACTTACTTCACCTCACCGCTAATATCGATTTCCTGTGAAACCCTGCGAATGAGTGCATAAGCTACCGTGCAGAATTATCACCAGACCAGGTGTGTGATATAGTGCTTCTTCTATACCCTACAGCAACTCTCGTAGGCCTAACGTTCTTCTGCGTAGTAACTCAAAAGTGTTATTTTACGCAACCTCGTTTAAAGTCAGTGGCTTATGTAGTTCTCCTATTACTTCCAAAAGTGAAAATATGCACATAACGTTTTCAAGTACTTGTAGCTGCATTACTTCAAAGTAAAATGAAGAATCGCATGCTAACGCGGTAAGAAATGGGGGTGGGACACATCATTGCTTTGCTGCACACCTGTGCACGGTGCTACCGACGTTCATGCGCATTGTATTGTACAAAGCCGTCGTTCTGAAGCTTTGGTTGAGGGAGTTTAATCTTTACTACGATCTAGTAGAAGGCTCTCACTGGAAACACATGGCGGCCAAGCTGCTTTTTGTGGCTCTTCTGTGGTCCGTTTCTTTGACTGTGCTAGAATGCAACTGCTTCGGTTGTGGAAGACGGGCCTACAACATCAGAAAGGTAAAGTTTTTTTTAACGCGAAAGTCCAGATACCCTGCTATGCTGACATCTGCCTTTAAAATAATGATTTACATGTTCTCAGACAATTCTCATGAATGGTGTTTCAGCAACCCAGCACACAAAATTGTATTCAGAGGACAAGATATGAAGTCTCTCTGGCGGGAATTATTGAAACAATGTCTAAACACGGCTCATGTTTTAATAGTTTGGCCCATATACCAACATATAGTACAGTATCGTGTTACTACTCGGTGACGGAGGTTAGCTGTGAAGTTTTTGCTTCTAGGGCCCCTTCCTTACAATCTACATCATTCGGGCTGACAGGAGATTCTACGCAATCTACCATAAAAAATAAGGTTCCTCATCTGGAGCACATAAATGATGAATGAAAGCAAGTCAAATAATTATGGTCCCAGCAGGTGCAATGGAAAATCCAGTCGCGTAACGCCTCCGTTGCGTGATTTATCACACTAGGCAATAAAAATGCCGATATTTAAATTGAGCCACCCAACAATATCCTAAGTACTCCGGAACCTTCAAATGCCCTGAAAAATTGGCAAAGTGCGAAACGGAGCTTACAACAATGAGAAATAAAAATGTATTGACGCAAGTTCATTATGTTCTTTCTTTCGGAAACTATTTTTCACCGACACACCACTGCTACAATGTTATCGCTGAGCGCAACACGAACCTACATGTAAGAATCTTCTCAAATACAGTCGCCGATCCTGTTGCGAAAAAATATTGTCGTTGTCAGATAGCATGCGTGATGTAAACAGTGAAATGTTTTCTAGAATCTACGCATGTCAGCACCAGACTCGTATATTGAATTATTCTATGAGTAATGTACAAACAGCCTGACCCGCAGATCAAGTTTCGATGACCGATAACTGCTTGTTGCTATCGTTGTGTTCCGAGTGTAGCCTGTTTCTCGCATGTTCGCCCACTAAAAAGCTACGTTTCGTTGTATGGTTCTGTACCCTCACGACAACTCAAAAATATGAACTTATAACGCCTGCGAGTTTTTACATCACTGCACTTTGAATAACGTCTGTTACTAATGTTTCTACAATTCGTGTCTACAAATACTTCTTGATCTGACTCATAATAGCGCTTATGGTATCCTGACAGTACACTACTCTTCCTGCTTTGTTAAAGCTAATATCCCTGCTGCACTTTTTTTCCAACGTAGTGCTGATGGTACTCTCGAACAGAAAAACCGTCTCTTCTTGTGCAGAATCAATTTTGTCGCTCTAGTTGTTACTTTGCAATTGACTACTGTATTGTGAAACGTAATGTTGTTCGCCTGTGTGGCCCTAGTTCATAAAATATTGAGGAGCAATGAACTGTCATCAGGCACTCGAATACACGTGGCTGGTCTCCGTATTCATGCCGGCATCCAAGGTGGATTCAGTAAGAAACGCGAGCTGTTGTGGTGTAGATATGATCGATGCAAGTTGCATATTTCTGAAAATAATCAATACGCTTAACTTACCGCATGCACAAAATTAGCCCTTTCTTTTATCTGTTGATTTCTTTTTTTATACCCCATTGTTAAAATGAATAGATATGCTATAATTTTGTGAGCTATGCGTTAAAACATGGGGAGTAATGTTAAGCAGAGTGATATGGCAGGTGGTATTCTTCAATATTACTATTGCAAAGATGAATTCAGTGTTTACAGGTACATAAAAATAATGAATGCACCATTTTCTGCCATGTTCACAAAAAATAACTTTGAAGTGCGCTGAAATGGGCCTACAACGGACTTCATACACACAGCTTTCTTGGATTCTGGTGGAATAGGTTCTCAACCTAAGAAATACACTTCTGGCGAATGCGAAGCCCCAACACGCGTTACGTCTTGCGACTACGGGCACATTTTTTGGGGGGATCATCATTTTGTCTTGCAAAAGGACTGCAGTGTACTAGTCACTTCGCTGTCAATGAACGGAACGGGACATCAGCCGTAGCACGTGTCACATTGGTGAGTGGGCCCAGTCTGTAATGCCATCTGAGCTTGCTGAGCAAATCATAGAGAGAGCACTAAACGATGCTGCTGTTGAAGTCTGTTTGGTTTTTACCACAATATAACGACGCAGGAGCTACAAACAGCAAGTGTAACGACCGCCATCATGGTGTTCATCATCTTGGGCTATTATTTATTAATTTATTTATTTCAAAATACCTTACAGGCACAATGAGGAGCATTGACGAAGGGGGGCATCACTGCAAGACAGTTTTGCACGTGAATACCTAGACACGAGGACCGCAAAAATGAGTAGGAATCATCGTCGCAAAACAGGATTAGAAATGAAGAAGATACGGTTGCGTACAAAACGTCGGCTAAATTTTGTCACGCATATTGCTCGCGCAAAATATCAAACATCGTGTAAGAGAATGTGTCTGTACAAAGACATTTTCTGTGTGATATTCTTCTACATACAAGCATATTCATTGTGCACGAAGCCCTTTATTGAGGTGACAAGACTGAAGTACTTTTACTCGCCGTTTAATGGAGGTCGCACAATATTCACATGCTGAAATCAGAAGCACGAAACAGTGACTGCAGCTATTCTGCGCATGGAAGAACATATTGACCAATTTCAATGTCTGTTGTTTGCCAACAATATGAGAACCAAACATGTCCGCCCAAGAAGCTGCGGCAACACTGCAACTAGGTAATTTTTCTAACATTTCTTGGGAGAAGGTCGCAATTGATATTATAGGACCCTTCGAGCAAGCGCCCATTGGCTGTCTGCATGTAATAACGCCGAATATTCTCACACAAAGGAACAAGTATTAACTTTTTCAAATGAAGATTGTATAGATACCGCTAAAATTTTCAGCATCTAATCACCTTGTGGCAGTGCTCCGGACAACCCTGATATAAAGAATTGTGCCAACCCCACTCTCTGTGGGAATCTGCGTGATGCGAAGCATTTTGCAGATGCTGGTGCTTGGGGTTTCTCAAAACAATACCTAGTGGGCAAATGTGTCCACGTCATTTCAGTGGCTGTGCGTGTCGGTAGGGAGCGTACGTGTGTATAACGACAGCAGCACATTTACTACTGTGTAGACGGATATATGGCGCCAAAGACACCATTTCTAGGCCAGCAGTCGTATGCCAGCCTATGACATGGTAATTGTTATGTTCTACATAGGTAGTGAAAAAGCGTAAGCGAAAGAACGACGGACTGTGACGTCATCAGCAACAACGTGTTATACAATCCTACGTATATATGGCTATTTCGTGTGGTGTATGGTAAAATGATGATGGCATTTTTACTTTGGCGAAGAAATGGAGAAAACCTGATTAAGTGGGCAATCATGAAGCCTGTACAGCATCGCACAGTTTGAACGCAGCGTAATGTGCTAGAAGGAAAGTACTGGGAAAAGTGGGCCTGTCGAGGAGATAACACAGTCTAACACGGCCCCTCAAAGCGCGAGCTTTCTCAAGCAAATAAAACCTCAAAGTGGCCCGGGGTTCACGCGCCTTGCTTCAAAGGACTCGCTGGCTTTCGAATGAGGCAAGCATGGGCTAATGCAAAAAGAAATAAAAGAAAGCGTATGTGGTTACATGGTTAAAGAATCCAGCTGCTGTACCCGATCGCAGGGTTGCGATTCCTACATCGGTCACGCAATATCTCATTTTTCTTATAGGCAGGTGAGACAGCAACTGTACCTACCGCTAAAAGCCTAGAATGAGGCAAACAATGGTTTGCAGTAAAAATAATATGACCTACCTTAGGCAGTACACCGAGTTAGTTTTGCCTAGCCATGTAAATGTGATATAGTGCAGAGTCTGGAAGTGCAGCCAGCGAGTGAAAAGGGCACAGGTAGACAATAAGTAACGTATTGCTCATTGTCATGGGCCTTCGGTCGCCCTTTTCTGAGCAGCCCTGAACAAGTTGCGAAACCTACCCACGGAACACAATCTGAACACCTGCGTAATCGTTTATTCTCAGGTTTTATTGTGATTAGTATTCATAGTATACTTCGCGCGTCTCGGGCTATCTATTCCATCTGTGTATCTAGCCATTTCCAAGCTAACTTGGGTCATGGCTGCACCACGGTCTAGTGGTACACTTTCGAGCTACTGTGTAGGCGGAAACGGGTTTTGGAACCAAACATTAATACCGACTTCAGTCTCAGGTAGAGATTGGCAAAATGGCTCACTTCAGTGACCGGCTAGAAACGGCTCAGCTCACTGAAATAAACCGCTTCACTTGAACGGCTCACCAGTTCACTTAAATGTGTAACCTGTGTTATGCAGATTCTATACTTATTTGGCTTTGAAAAAAACGATATATGCATAATTTAATAACCGTGTTATTGGTATTTTCGCTATGTTTAGAGAATATTTCTACATAATTTAAAAGCATGGGGGAATTTTAGTTTTAATGAAACTTTATTATCTGATATTGGAGATAAGGAAGGAAAGAGCGGAGAAGGAAAGGAGGAAATAACTTTATTGAGTCCTGAGGAACCCCTCCTCAC